>NW_026529656.1:0-45610 GCF_028500815.1 Rissa tridactyla | reverse complement strand
ATGGGGCCACCAATATGGAGACCCACCCCATGGGGGACATGGCCATGGGGGGCCACCACCTATGGGGGGACATCACCATGGGGCCACCACTGTGGGGGGACATCGCCATGGGGGGCCACCAACATGGAGACCCACCCCATGGGGGCCACCGCCATGGGGCCACCACCATGGGGGGACATCACCGTGGGGGGACAGGGACCCACCATCATGGAGACCCGCCCCATGGAAACCCTGATGACCAAGCCCTGCCCCATGGAGACCCAGAACCGCCCCACGGAGACCAAGCCCCGCCCCATGGAGGCCCCAATGACCCAGAACCGCCCCATGGAGACCCAGAACCACCCCATGGAGGCCCCAATGACCCAGACCCGCCCCATGGAGGCCCCAATGACCCAGACCCGCCCCATGGAGACCAAGACCCGCCCCATGGAGGCCCCATTGAGCCAGAACTGCCCCATGGAGACCCCGATGACCAAGAACCACCCCATGGAGGCCCCGATGACCATGAACCGCCCCATGGAGACCCAGAACCACCCCATGGAGACCCCATTGACAAAGACCCGCCCCACGGAGACCCAGAACCGCCCTATGGAGGCCTCATTGACCCAGAACCGCCCCATGGAGACCCAGCCCTGCCCCATGGAGATGCTGATGACCAAGCCCCACCCCACGGAGACCAAGAACCACCCCATGGGAGACCCCAATGACCAAGAACCGCCCCATGGAGACCTAGAACCACCCTATGGAGATGAAGCCCCGCCCCATGGAGGCCCCGATGACCAAGAACCACCCCATGGAGATCCAGCCCCACCCCATGGAGACCCAGAACCGCCCCATGGAGACCCCGATGACCAAGAACCACCCCACGGAGACCCAGAACCGCCCCATGGAGGCCTCATTGACCCAGAACCGCCCATGGAGACCCAGCCCCACCCCATGAAGATGCTGATGACCAAGCCCCACCCCACGGAGACCCAGCCCCACCCCATGGAGACCCCGATGACCAAGAACCACCCCATGGAGACCCAGAACCGCCCCATGGAGACCCCAATGACCAAGATCCGCCCCATGGAGATCCAGCCCCACCCCATGGAGACCCAGAACCACCCCATGGAGACCCCAATGACCAAGACCCGCCCCATGGAGACCCAGAACCACCCCATGGAGGCCCCAATGACCAAGAACCGCCCCATGGAGACCCAGAACCGCCCCATGGAGGCCTCATTGACCCAGAACCGCCCCATGGAGACCCAGCCCCACCCCATGAAGATGCTGATGACAAGCCCCACCCCACGGAGACCAAGAACCACCCCACGGAGACCCCAATGACCAAGAACCACCCCATGGAGACCCAGAACCACCCCATGGAGATGAAGCCCCGCCCCACGGAGACCCCGATGACCAAGAACCGCCCCACGGAGGCCCTAAACCGTCCCATGGAGACCCCGATGACCAAGAACCGCCCCATGGAGATGAAGCCCCGCCCCATGGAGACCCAGAACTGCCCCATGGAGACCCCGATGACCAAGAACCGCCCCATGGAGGCCCAGAACCACCCCATGGAGACCCCGATGACCAAGAACCGCCCCACGGAGGCCCAGAACTGCCCCATGGAGGCCCCATTGACCCAGCCCCGCCCCATGGAGGCCCAGCCCCGCCCCACGGAGGCCCTCACCGTTCTCGGCCACGTTGCCCCAGCCGGTGATCCAGCAGGGGGTGCCGAAGGCGAAGAGGTGCTGGGCCCGGGGCAAGCAGATGGTCCCCACCCGAGGCCCCAGGGCCACCGGGGACTCCAGGCGGGCCAGTGCCAGGTCGTGGCCGCCTTCCACTCGCCGGTAGCCCTCATGGACCACCACTTCCACCACCGGCCTCTCCTGGCCCCCCGGCTCCTCCAGCCGGAGGCGGCCCACCACCGCCCGCCACTCCTTGAGCTCCGCGCGGCTACCGTTGGGCCTGGGGAGGTGGCCACCGTTGTCACCCCTGTCCCCTCCGGGTGCCCAACCGGGTTCGAGGTGGCCCCTGACCCCAGCCACGGTTGCCCCGGCCGTGGTTGAGTCGCCCCAACCGGGTTCGAGGTGGTCCAAGGGGATCTGGGTGGCCCCACCACGGTTCTGGGTGGCCCAGAGGGGATCTAGGGGTCCCATAGAGGGTCAGGGTAGCCCAATGGGGATCCGGGTGACCCAAAGGGGGTCTGAGTGGCCCAATGGGGTTCGAGGTGGCCCAGAGGAGGTTCTAGGTAGCCCCATGGGGTTCAAGGGGTCCCAAAAGGGATCTGGGGGGCCCAGCAGGGTTCTAGGTAGCCCAATGGGGATCTGGGGGGCCCAGCAGGGTTCTAGGTAGCCCCATGGGGTTCAAGGGGTCCCAACGGGGATCTAGGTGGCCCAGAGGGGGTTCTAGGTAGCCCCATGGGGTTCAAGGGGTCCCAAAAGGGATCTGGGAGGCCCAGTGTGGTTTTAGATAGCCCAATGGGGTTCAAGGGGGTCCCAAAAGGGATCTGGGGGGCCCAGCAGGGTTCTAGGTAGCCCCACGGGGTTCAAGGGGTCCCAAAAGGGATCTGGGAGGCCCAGCGCGGTTTTAGGTAGCCCCACGGGGTTCAAGGGGTCCCAACGAGGTTCAAGGGAGTCCCAAGGGGATCTAGGTGGCCCAGCAGGGTTCTAGGTAGCCCCATGGGGTTCAAGGAGTCCCAGCGTGGTTCTAGGTAGCCCAATGGGGTTCAAGGGGTCCCAATGGGGATCTGGGTGGCCCAGAGGGGGGTTCTAGGTAGCCCCATGGGGTTCAAAGGGTCCCAATGGGGATCTGGGTGGCCCAATGGGGTTCAAGGGGGCCCAATGGGGATCTGGGTGGCCCAATGGGGTTCAAGGGGGCCCATGGGGTTCAAAGGGTCCCAATGGGGATCTGGGTGGCCCAGAGGGAGTTCTAGGTAGCCCCATGGGGTTCAAGAGGTCCCAATGAGGATCTGGGGGGCCCAGCGGGGTTCAAGGGGTCTCAAAGACGTTCTAGGTGGCCCAACGGATTTCTAGGTGGCCCAAGGGCACAGCGGGGGGGGTCCCCAAGGCAGGGCCCAGCCCAGAACCACCCACCCCCCGGTGTCTCACCCCCCCTCCCCCCCCGCCCCCGTGACTCACCCCTGGAAGCAGTGGGCGGCCGAGAGGACCCACTGGGGGGTGACCAGGGTGCCCCCCGCAGAAGTGCTGGCCCCGCAGCTGCAGACTCACTTGCCAGGGCCACTCGCCGGGGCGGGCGGCCGAGCCCCCCACCACGCGGCCCAGCTCCCGTTGACGCCCGCACTCGGGTTCCGCCGCCCCGTCGTCAGCACCGACCCCTAGAGATGGGGGGCCCGGACACCTGGGTCCCCTATAGATGTGGGGCCCGGTCTCCTGGGTCCCCTATAGATGTGGGTCCCAAACCCCTGGGCCCCTCCTGGACTCCTGGGTCCCCTATAGATGTGGGTCCCAGACTCCTGGGTCCCCCCTGAGCGCTTGGGTCCCCTATAGATGTGGGTCCTGGACTCCTGGGTCCCCTACAGATGTGGGTCCCAGACTCCTGGGGCCCCCCCGAATGCTTGGGTCCCCTATAGATGTGGGGCCTGGGCTCCTGGGTCCCTCCCAGATGCCTGGGTCCCCTATAGATGTGGGTCCCGGATGCCTGGGGCCCCTCCTGGACTCCTGGTCCCCTATAGATGTGGGGTCCCGGACGCCTGGGGCCCCTCCTGGACTCCTGGTCCCCTATAGATGTGGGTCCCAGACTCCTGGGTCCCCCCCTGAGCACTTGGGTCCCCTATAGATGCGGGTCCCAGACCCCTGGGTCCCCCCTGAGCACTTGGGTCCCCTATAGATGTGGGTCCTGGACTCCTGGGTCCCCCCTGAGCACTTGGGTCCCCTATAGATGTGGGTCCCGGACTCCTGGGTCCCCCCTGAGCACTTGGGTCCCCTATAGATGTGGGTCCTGGACTCCTGGGTCCCCTACAGATGTGGGTCCCAGACTCCTGGGGCCCCCCCGAATGCTTGGGTCCCCTATAGATGTGGGGCCTGGGCTCCTGGGTCCCTCCCAGACGCCTGGGTCCCCTATAGATGTGGGTCCCGGACGCCTGGGACCCCTCCTGGACTCCTGGTCCCCTATAGATGTGGGTCCCGGACGCCTGGGGCCCCTCCTGGAGTCCTGGGTCCCCTATAGATGTGGGTCCCAGACTCCTGGGTCCCTCCCGGACTCCTGGGTCCCGGTCTCCTGGGTCCCCTATAGATGTGGGTCTGTTGTAAACACCCCCCACACCCCGCCCCCCCCATCCCCCCCCCATTCCAACCGTCCCGGGGGGGTTGCGACAGCCTGTGGGAAGGGGGTTGCGAAAGAAGTGGGGCCCGAACCCCTGGGCCCCCTATAGATGGGGGGGCCCCTCTAGATGGGGGTCCCCTACCCCTGGGTCCCCTATAGATGGGGGTCCCAAACCCCTCGGCCCCCTATAGATGGGGGGTCCCCTATAGATGGGGGTCCCAAACCCCTCGGTCCCCTATAGATGGGGGGTCCCAAACCTCTGGGCTCCCTATAGATGGGGGGTCCCCTCTAGATGGGGGTCCCCAACCCCTGGGTCCCCAACCCCTCGGCCCCCTATAGATGGGGGGTCCCCTATAGATGGGGGTCCCAAACCCCTGGGCCCCCTATAGAGGGGGCGTCCCCTATAGATGGGGGTCCCAAACCCCTCGGTCCCCTATAGATGGGGGTCCCCAACCCCTGGGCTCCGTATAGATGGGGGTCCCCAACCCCTGGGTCCCCTATAGATGGGGGGTCCCCTCTAGATGGGGGTCCCCAACCCCCGAGGCCCCTATAGATGGGGGGTCCCCAACCCCTCGGCCCCCTATAGAGGGGGCGTCCCCTATAGACGGGGGTCCCAAACCCCTCGGTCCCCTATAGATGGGGGTCCCCAACCCCTGGGCTCCGTATAGATGGGGGGTCCCCTCTAGATGGGGGTCCCCAACCCCTCGGCCCCCTATAGATGGGGGGTCCCCTCTAGATGGGGGTCCCCAACCCCTCGGCCCCCTATAGATGGGGGGTCCCAAACCCCTGGGCCCCCTATAGATGGGGGGTCCCCTCTAGATGGGGGTCCCCAACCCCTCGGCCCCCTATAGATGGGGGGTCCCCTCTAGATGGGGGTCCCCTACCCCTGGGTCCCCTATAGATCGGGGTCCCCTCTAGATGGGGGTCCCCTACCCCTGGGTCCCCTATAGATGGGGGTCCCCAACCCCTCGGCCCCCTATAGATGGGGGGTCCCCTATAGATGGGGGTCCCCAACCCCTGGGTCCCCTATAGATGGGGGTCCCAAACCTCTGGGCTCCCTATAGATGGGGGGTCCCCTCTAGATGGGGGTCCCCAACCCCTCGGCCCCCTATAGATGGGGGATCCCCAACCCCTCGGCCCCCTATAGATGGGGGATCCCCTATAGATGGGGGTCCCAAACCCCTGGGCCCCCTATAGATGGGGGGTCCCCTCTAGATGGGGGTCCCCAACCCCTGGGTCCCCTATAGATGGGGGTCCCCAACCCCTCAGCCCCCTATAGATGGGGGGTCCCCTATAGATGGGGGTCCCCAACCCCTGAGTCCCCTATAGATAGGGGGTCCCCTATAGATGGGGGTCCCCAACCCCTCGGCCCCCTATAGATGGGGGGTCCCCTATAGATGGGGGTCCCAAACCCCTCGGTCCCCTATAGATGGGGGTCCCAAACCCCTGGGTCCCCTATAGATGGGGGGTCCCCTCTAGATGGGGGGTCCCCAACCCCTGGGTCCCCTATAGATGGGGGGTCCCCTATAGATGGGGGTCCCCAACCCCTGGGCCCCCTATAGATGGGGGGTCCCCTATAGATGGGGGGTCCCCAACCCCTGGGCCCCCTATAGATGGGGGGTCCCCTATAGATGGGGGTCCCAAACCCCTCGGCCCCCTATAGATGGGGGTCCCAAACCCCTGGGTCCCCTATAGAGGGGGGGTCCCCTCTAGATGGGGGGTCCCCAACCCCTGGGTCCCCTATAGATGGGGGTCCCAAACCCGCCCCCCAAAATACTCGGGGGTTTCTCCCCAAAATGAGGGGGGCGAGACCAGCTCCCAGGTGGGGTGGGGAGGGGCCCCCCCTCATGAATATGCGCAGCCTCATTTGCATATATCTTACCTTCCGGAGCTTCCGCAGCCGCAATTTCAGCGTCTGGGTCAGGAAAGGTGGGGGGGGTGGTGTTAAAATAAGGGGGGGTTAAAAAAAGGATTGGGGGGGGGGGGGTGGGGGGGGGAGGGAGGCGGAGTGCGGGACCCACCCCCCCACACCCACCCCCCAGGGTGCCCCTCCCCCCCCCCCCAGCCCCACCCGTCGCCCGCGGGGGGGGCCCCGTAAGCGTCCGGCTTCATTTTTGGGTTATGACTTGGGTTGGGGTTTTGGTTTTTTGTTTTTTTTTTTTTTTTTTTCTTTTTCCGGTACGACCGGTCGAGTCGGGGGGGGGGAAATGGGGGTTGAGCCCCACCCAGACGCCCCGGTGTCGTCCCCCCCCACCCCCTCGGGTTGGGGGGGGGGGGGCAGGGGGACACATGGGGCCTTTTCCCACCCCCCACCACCAGAGGCCTGTGGGTCCCCCCCCCCCAGGGGACACCTGGGGGTCATGTGTGTGTGTCGTCCCCCCCCCACCATTTTGGGGTCCCCCCCCCCGAGACTCACGGGCCAGCAGCAGGAGCAGGAGGGCGGCGGCGTGTCGAGGCGTGGGGAGGCGTGGGGAGGCGTGGGGGGCCATGGCGGAGACCTGGGCTGGCGGGAGGGGTCGGGGGGGGGTGTCCGTGTGTCCCTGGTGTGGGGGGGGGGGGGTGTGGGGTGGTGTGTGGGGTGCCTGTGGGTCTGAGGGGTTGGGGTGTGTGTGTGGGGGGGTGTCCCTGGGGAGATCTCTGGGGGATTTGGGGGGTTCCATGAGGGTCCCTGTGGGTCTGAGGGGGTTCCTGTGGGTCCCTGGGGGGGATCTGGGGGGTTCCGTGAGGGTCCCTGGGGATCTGAGGGGGGGCCTGGGGGGGATCTGGGGGATTCCATGGGAGTCCCTGGGGGCCTGTGGGTCTGAGGGGGGGGGGCATCTGGGGGTTCCTGGGGGTCCCATGAGGGTCCCTGTGGGTCTGAGGGGTTCCATGGGGGTCCCATGGAGGTCTGGGGGGGGTCCTGGGGGTCCCTGTGGGTCTGAGGGGGGGCGCCTGGGGGCCTGTGGGGGTTCCATGGAGGTCTGGGGGGGTTCTTGGGGGTCCCTGTGGGGTTCTGTGGGGGTCCCTGTGGGTCTGAGGGGGTCCGTCTGGGGGTCCCTGGGGGTCTGAGGGGGGGGGGTACCTGGGGGTATTCCTGGGGGTCCCTGTGGGTCTGAGGGGGGGGGTGCCTGGGGGGGATCTGTGGGTCTGGGGGGGGGGTTCCTGGGGTGTCTGAGGGGACTCATGGGGGTCCCTGTGGGTCCCTAAAGGGGGTCCGGGGGGTTCCCTGTGGGATCCATAGGGATCCCTGTGGGTCCGGAGGGGGGTGTCCTTGTGTGGGGGGTTCCCTGTGGGTCTAAGGGGTCCCTGATGGGGGGGGGGGGGTGGTTCCTGTGGGAATGTGGGGGTCAGTGAGGTACCTGTAGGTCCCGGAGGGGTTCCTGTGGGTCTTATGGGGGTCAGGGGGTACTTATGGGTCCCGGGGGGATACCTGTGGGCCCCAAGGGGGGTTCCTGTGGGAATGTGGGGGTCAGGGGGTACCTATAGGTCCCGGGGGGGGGGTACCTGTGGGCCCCAGGGGGCGTTTCTGTACGAATGTGGGGGTCAGGGGGTACCTATAGGTCCCGGGGGGATAGCTGTGGGCCCCAGGGGGCGTTCCTGTGCGAATGTGGGGGTCAGGGGGTACGTGGGGGTCCCGGGGGGCGGTACCTGTGGGTCCCCGTCCGTCTCCTCCTCCGCCGCCTCTACCCCCCACCCCCGCCCCATCGCCGGCTTTTAACCCCTGGGAGCCCCGCCTCCCCCCCAGCTCCGCGGCGGACTACAACTCCCATCACCCCCCGCGCCCCGCTTCCGGGAGGGGGCGGCGCCTCAACGACCAATCAGAGCCGCGGCGTCGGAAGGAAGGGGCGGCGCCTCAACGACCAATCAGAGCCGCGGCGTGCGGGGGAGGGGGGCGTGGCGCGGCGCCTCCGCCGACCAATCGTGGGCGGGTCGTCGGGGGTGGGTGGGCGGGGCTTCAGGGGTGGGTGGGCGTGGCGTGGCCGGCGGCAGCCAATGAAGGGCGCGGCGATGGCGGCGCGCGCGGCGCTGTGCGTGGCGGGCGCCGCGCTCTCGCTGTACGCGCTGCACGTGGAGCGGGAGCACGCGCGCGACCCCTCCTACCGGGCGGCCTGTGACCTGGGGCCCGCCGTGTCCTGCACCCGCGTCTTCGGCTCCCGGTAACGGCAACGGGGCGGGGGGGCGGACACGACAAACACACCGGAGACACGGCGGGGGCGTGGTGGGAGGGGCGGGCGGGGGGGCGACCGGAACAGGGGGAGGGAGGAGCAACGGGGTACCGGAAGCGGAGGGGGGGCACCGGGGACCGGGAGGGTGTCGGGGAACCGGAGGGGGCACAACGGGGACCGGGGGGCTAGGGACAGCGGAACTGGCGGGGGGGGTGTCGGGGACCGCGCGGGGGACACCGGGGAGCGGGGAGGGGTCGGGAAACCGGCGGGGGAGGACCGAAACCGTGGGAGGGAGGAGTGGGGGGGAGATAGTGGAAGCGGAGGGGAGACACCGGGCACCGTGGGGGGGGACACCGGAACCGGTGGGGGGGTTGTCGGGGACCGGATGGGGGGCACAGGGACCGGGGGGGCCACCGGGGAGGGGCGGGGAGAGCAAAGGAGCGGCGCCACGTGGCGGGGGGCGTGGCTTACAGAACGGGGCGGGGACGGGGCGCATTGGGGTAATGGGAGGGGGCGTGGTTTTTTTGGGGGCGGGGCTTTTGAGGGGGCGTGGTTTGGGGCTGTCTTTGGAAGGGGTTGCTGTGGGCGTGGCTTGGCGAGGGGGCGTGGCTTAGGGCTAGATACATTCAACGGGGGCGTGGCTTAGGGTTAGATGCGCTTAAAGGGGAGGAGGCGTGGCTTAGGGAAGGGGCGTGGCTTAGGGTTAGATGCCTTAAAAGGAATGGGGGTGTGGCTCGTGTGCCCCAATATGGGTGTGGGTTTGGGGGGCGGGGGGTAGGGACGCGGCTTGGGATTGGGTGGTTGCGGGAGGAGGGGGGCGTGGCGTGGAGTCCCCGCCCCCCCGCCGCGCCATATATGGTGATTTGTGGGCGTGTCCCTCCCCCCGCAGGTGGGGCCGCGGGCTGGGGCTGGTGGAGCTGGCGCTGGGCAGGGACAGCCCGGCCAACGTCCCCAACGGCGCCGTGGGGGTCGTCTTCTACCTGCTGCAGGGGCTGCTGGGTACGGGGGGGGGACGGGGGACATTGGGGGGGTCACTGGGGGACACAGGGAGGAGGGACTGGGGACATGGGGGGGCACTGGGCGGTATTGGTGACACCGGGGGCGTTGGGGGCCATGAGGAGGGGGCCCTGGGGGCATTGGGGGGCATGGGGAGGGGGGACTGGGGGGCACTGGGTGGTAATGGGGACATTGGGGGGGCACTGGGGCCACCGGGGGGCCATTGAGGGGGGCACTGGGGACATTAGGGGCCATTGGGGACACTGGGGCCACCGGGGGGCCATTGAGGGGGGCACTGGGGCCATTGAGGGGGGCACTGGGGCCATTAGAGGGGACACTGGGGGGGGGGCACTGGGGCCACCGGGGGGCCATGAGGGGGGACACTGGGGCCATTAGGGGCCATTGGGGACACCGGGGGGCCATTGGGGGGGGCACTGGGGCCACTGGGGGGCCATGAGGGGGGACACTGGGGCCATTGGGGACATGGGGTGGGGGGCACTGGGGCCACCAGGGGGCCATTGAGGGGGACACTGGGGCCATTAGGGGCCATTGGGGACACTGGGGGGGCACTGGGGCCACCGGGGGGCCATGAGGGGGGGCACTGGGGCCACCGGGGGGCCATTGAGGGGGGCACTGGGGCCATTAGGGGCCATTGGGGCCACCGGGGGGCCATGAGGGGGGGCTCTGGGGCCATTAGAGGGGACACTGGGGCCATTAGGGGCCATTGGGGACACCGGGGGGCCATTGAGGGGGGCACTGGGGCTATTAGGGGCCATTGGGGACACTGAGGGGGCACTGGGGCCATTAGAGGGGACACTGGGGGGGGGGCACTGGGGCCACAGGAGGGCCATGAGGGGGGACACTGGGGCCATTAGGGGCCACTGGGGCCGTTGGAGGGGGGCACTAGGGCCACCAGGGGGCCATGAAGGGGGGCTCTGGGGCGATTAGAGGGGACACTGGGGACATTAGGGGCCATTGGGGCCATTAGGGGGGGCACTGGGGCCACGGGGGGGCCATTGAGGGGGGGACACTGGGGCCATTAGGGCCCATTGGGGACCCTGGGAGGGACTGGGGACGTGGGGGGGGACACGGTGGGGGACCCTGGGGACACCGGGGATGTGGCGGGGCCCCTGGGGACGTGTTGGGGACGCTGTCCTTCCCCCCCCCCCCAGGGTCCGTGCCGGGTCGGGGGGCGTCGGCGGTGCTGTTGGGGACCTCGGTGGCCTCGGCGCTGGCCTCGCTGTGGCTAGCGGGGGTGCTGGCCTTCGGCCTCCAGGACCTCTGCCTCGTCTGCCTCAGCACCTACCTCCTCAACGGCCTCCTCCTCGCCCTCAACTGGCGGCGCTGGCGGCGCCTCCCCCGTCCCAAAACCGCCTGAAACGCACCCAAAAAAAAAAAAAAAACCCCTCAGTGGGGGGGGGGGGCACCCTGGGGGTGGCCCTCCGTCTGTCCCCAAACATGGCAGGACCCCGGTGTCTCGCTGGGTGCTGTTGTGTCGTGTGTCCCCCCCCAAACCCTGTTACCCCCCCCACACTATGGGGGGTCCCAGGCATCCGGGACCCTTAGAAGGGACCCAGGTGTCTGGGACCCCCTTACACCCCCCCCCATGAGGGACCCAAGTGTGGGGGGACCCCCTTACAGCCCCCCCCAATAAGGGACCCAGGCATGCGGGACCCCCCATGAGGGACCCAAGTGTGGGGGGACCCCTTTAAGGCTCCCCCATAAGGGACCCAGGCATTGGGGACGCCCCCTCATGAGGGGCCCAGGTATGGGGGAACCCCTTACAGCCCCCCAATAAGGGACCTGGGTGTTGGGGACCCCCCCATGAGGGACCCAGGCCTCTGGGACCCCCTTCCCCTCCCCTAATAAAGCACCCAGTTCTCTGAGACCCCCCCCCCATGAGGGACCCCAGTGCAGGGGAACCCCCTTGCAGCCCCCCAACAAGGGATCCAGGCCTCTGGGACCCCCCTATGAGGGCCCAGGTATGTGGGGAGCCCCCTACAGCCCCCCCAGTAAGGGGCCCAGGCATGTGGGTCCCCCTCATGAGGGACCCAAGTGCGAGGGGACCCCCTTGCAGCCCCCCAGGAAGGGACCCGGGCCTCTGGGACCCCCTCACGAGGGAGCCAGGGATCTGGGGACCCCTTCCCCCCCCACCACCCCAAGCACCGGGGAGCCCCTCCCGAGGGCCCCAGCCGCCTGGGGGGGTTCCCCCCACACCCTTCCACCGACCCCCCACTAACGCACCGGCGGAGCAGGGCCCGGGGGCCTCCTGTCACCTCCCGGGACTCCATTTCCCGTCGGGCCTCGCAAAATGGCGCCGCCCCCTCCCACAAAATGGCGCCGGGGCCGTTCCCGCCCTTCGGCGCGGCGCGTGCGCAGTGCCCCGCCCCTCCCCGGTCGGGCCGAACCATTCTGAGGGGAGCGGGGGGGGGGGGGGTGGCAGCGGACGGGGCCACGCTGAGGGGAGCCGGGGGGGGACTCGGACGCCTGGGTCCGCTGGCTGGTGAGTTGTGGGGGGGTCCCGGACGGCTGGGTCCCTTTTTTGGGGGGAAACTGAGGGAAAATGGGAGTCCGGGACGCCTGAGTCTCCTCTTGGGGGGTGTCCCGGACGAATGTGTCCCCTTTTTGGGGGAAAACTGAGGAAAAAAGTGAGTTCGGGACGGCTTGGTCCCCTCTGGGGGGGTGGGTGGGAAATGGGGTCCCAGACCCCTGGGTCCCGGTTTTGTGGGAAAGTGAGGGAAAAAGGGAGTCCGGGACGGCTGGGTCCCCTCTGGCGGGGCGAGAAAGGGGGTCCCCGGCGCCTGGGTCCCGTTTTTGGGGGAAACTGAGGGAAAAAGGGAGTCCGGGACGGCTGGGTCCCCTCTGGCGGGGCGAGAAAGGGGGTCCCCGGCGCCTGGGTCCCGTTTTGGAGGGAAACTGAGGAAAAAAGGGAGTCCGGGACAGCTGGGTCCCCTCTGGAGGTGGTTTGGGGGGTGTCCCGGATGCCTGGGTCCCTTTTTTGGGGGGAAACTGAGGAAAAAAAGGGAGTCCGGGACAGCTGGGTGCTCTCTGGGTGGGTGGGAAAGGGGGTCCCAGACCCCTGGGTCCCGTTTTGGGGGGAAACTGAGGGGGAAAAAGGGAGCCTGGGACGGCCGGGTCCCCTCTTGGTGGTTGTCCTGGATGCATGTCCCCCCTTTTTGGGGGGAAACTGAGGGAAAAAGGGACTCTGGGATGGCTGGATCCCCAGTGAGACGTCGGTGGTGGCACCCATGGGGATATCTGTGGTGGAACCCATGGAGATATCAGTGGTGGCACCCATGGGGACGTTGGTGGTGGAACCCATGGGGACATCCATGGGGACACCCGTGGCCGTGATGGGACTTACGGGGACCTCCAACGTGACACCCCTGGCCATGGGGACCTCCAAGACGACACCCTTGGTGACGCCCCCGAGGACATGGGCATTGACACCCCCAGGGACGTCCCAGGTGACTCCCTTGGGGACCTCCAAGGTGGCACCCACCAGGACCTCCAGAACGCCTCCCGTGGGGACCTCGGTGATGCCACCCCCGGGGACGGCCTTGCCCTGCCCACCTCCACCACCTCGGGGAGCCGCCACAAGTGTCCCCCCCGCGCCACCACCAGCCCCACCCCGGCCCCACCCGCCGCCCCTGGAGGTGGTGGCCCCAGGTCCAGAGGTGCCACCAGCGCCATGGATGTGACCGCCACCTCCGGAAGTGCCACCACCAGGTCCAGAGATGCCACCGCCATGACGGCTGCACCCACCACCTCCAGAGGTGCCACCGCCATGTCCAGAGGTGCCACCACCGCCGCGTCTGGAGGCACTGCCACCACGACAGATGCATCCAAAGCATCCGGAGATGCCACCACCCTGGTGGACACGTCCAAACCATCTCGAGGTGCCACCACCAAGTCCGGAGGTGCCACCGCCACCAGGTCTGGAGGTGCCACCTCCACCATGTCTGGAGCCACTGCCACCACAATGGATGCATCCAAAGCATCTGGAGATGCCACCACCACCACCACGTCTGGAGATGCCACCACCACGGTGGCCACGTCCAAACCATCTCAAGGTGCAACTGCCCGGTCCAGAGGTTCCACCACCACAAGGGCTGTATCCAAAGCATGTGGAGATGCCACCACCAGCATCGAGGGACGCATCCAAAGTATATGGAGATGCTGCCACCACGGTGGACACGTCCAAAGCATCTCGAGGTGCCACCACCCAGTCCGGAGATGCCACCACTACAAGGGCTGCATCCTAAGCGTCTGGAGATGCCACCACCACCACGAGGGACGCATCCAAAGCATCCGGAGATGCCGCCATGCCTCTCCCGTGCCAAAAGAAGGGTGGGGCTTCCTCGGGGGGGGTGGTTCCTCTTGTGGCCCCGCCCCTCTCCTCACCCCCTTCGGGTGTAAATGGGTAATAAAAGGCCAAGTCTCCGCCTCCGTCTCTCCCTGACCCCGCCCCCAACATGGACCCAGGCGTCCGGGCCGTGACCACTCACCAATTTGGGGGTTTCACCACCTTTATTTGTGTCCCACCCCCTCCGGCTCCCAGCCAATGGCGGCAGAGCAGTCCCACGGCTCAGCCAATCACGTGGTGTCATCCACACCCCGCCCTCCTGCCCGGCCAATGGTTGCTCAAGATCCGGGCCAATCCTCTGTCAGTATTTTCCCCCCCCCGCCCTTGCTATCGACCAATCCTGTGACAGCCCCACCCCACCCCATCATTCATAGTCAATCCCATGTTAGCCCCGCCCCCTCCCCTCAGCCAATCCCCTGCTAGGGTCCCTCGTCATCCAATCCCGTGTCAATCCCCACCCCCCCAGCCACACCCACCCCTCAGCCAATGGCGTCATGGAGTTGCCCATCCTCACCCCACCCCCCTCAGGGTGCCTGGGTCCCGGGGAGAGGCTCCGCCCCTCGGGGGTGCCCCACCATGGGGAGGTCCTCTGTGGGGTGCTCCACCTTGGGGTTCCTCTCCATGGGGTGCTCCACCTTGAGGTACCCCACCACGGGGAGGTCTGCCACGGGGTTGTCCGCCTTGGGGTTCTTCTCCATGGGGTTCTCCACCTTGGGGTGCCCCAGCAGACGTGGGTGCCCCTTGGAGCTGCTGGTCTTGGGGTTCTCCTCCACGTTCTCCAACCCTTGGTGCCCCCCAAGTCTCTTGGGCTTTGGGTGCCCCTCTGATGCCTTCAAGCTTGGTTGACCCTCCGATGTCTCCAAGCCCTGTTGACCCTCAAAGCCTGGCTGACCCCCCATCACCTTCAAGCCTGGTTGACCCTCCAACATCTTCAACCTTGGTTGACCCTTCAAGCCCGGTTGACCCTCCGACATCTCCAAGTCCAGTTGACCCTCCAAGCCTGGTTGAGCCTCTGACGTCTTCAAGCCTGGTTGGCCCTCCAACATCACCAGGCCCAGTTGACCCTCCAAGCCTGGTTGACCCTCCAACGCCTTCAAGCCTGGTTGACCTTCTAAGCCCTGTTGACCCTCCAGTGCCTTCAAGCCTGGTTGACCCTTCAAGCCTGGTTGACCCTCCAACATCTCCAGGCCCAGTTGACCCTCCAAGCCTGGTTGACCCTCCAACACCTTCAAGCCTGGTTGACCCTCCAACGCCTTCAAGCCCTGTTGACCCTCCAAGCCTGGTTGAGCCTCTGACGTCTTCAAGCCTGGTTGACCCTCCAACATCACCAGGCCCAGTTGACCCTCCAAGCCTGGTTGACCCTCCAACACCTTCAAGCCCTGTTGACCCTCCAAGCCTGGTTGAGCCTCTGATGTCTTCAAGCCTGGTTGACCCTCCAACATCACCAGGCCCAGTTGACCCTCCAAGCCTGGTTGACCCTCCAACGCCTTCAAGCCCGGTTGACCCTCCAATGCCTTCAAGCCCGGTTGACCCTCCAACACCTTCAAGCCCTGTTGACCCTCAAAGCCTGGTTGACCCTCCAACACCTTCAAGCCCGGTTGACCCTCCAAGCCTGGCTGACCCTCCAAACCCGGTGGACCCACCACCGCCCCCGCGCCCTCCCCCGCCAGCGCCGCCCCTTGGGCCTCCTCCAGGTGGACCCTCTCGTGGGTGATGAGGTTGGAGCTCTGGCTGAAGCGGCGGCCGCAGCGGCTGCAGCCGTAGGGCCTCTCCCCGGTGTGCGTCCGCCGGTGCTGCTCCAGGTGGGCGCTGCGGACGAAAGCCCGGCCGCATTCCCCGCAGCCGTAAGGTTTCTCGCCGGTGTGGATGCGTTGGTGCCGCACCAAGGTGGAGCTCATGCCGAAGCTCTTGCCGCACTCGCCGCAGCGGTAGGGCCGCTCGCCGGCGTGGGTGCGGCGGTGGAGGGCCAGGTTGGAGCGGAGGGCGAAGGCTTGGCCGCACTCGCCGCAGGCGAAGGGCCGCTCCTCCCCGTGGGCCCGTTGGTGGCGGGCCAGCGCCGAGCGGAGCCCGAAAGCCCTCCCGCACTCGCCGCAACGGTGGGGCTGCAAGCCCAGGTGCAAGCGCCGGTGTTTGGCCAAGGTGGCCCCGTGGCCGAAACGTTTGCCGCACTCGCCGCAGGCGAAGGGTTTCTCGCCGCTGTGGCTGCGCTGGTGCTGGATGAGCTCGGAGCTCTGGACGAAGCCCTTGCCGCACTCGCCGCAGCGGAAGGGTTTCTCGCCGCCGTGGGTCTTGCCGTGCTTGAGGAGGTTGGCCCGTTGGGCGAAACTCTTGCCGCACTGGCCGCAGCGGTGGGGCCGCTCGCCGGTGTGGCTAGCTTGGTGTTGGAGGAGGTCGGAGCTGCGGTAGAAAGCTTTGCGGCACTGGCCGCAGGCGTAAGGCCGCTCGCCGGCGTGGGCCCGCCGGTGTTTGAGGAGGTTGGTGCTTTGGCTGAAGGTCTTGCCGCAGTCGGGGCAGGCGTAGGGGCGTTCGCCGGTGTGGACGCGGCGGTGCTGGGCCAGGTTGGAGCTCCAGCCGAAGGTTTTGCCGCAGTCGGGGCAGGCGTAGGGGCGCTCGCCGGTGTGGGTGCGGAGGTGCTGGGCCAGGTGGGAGCGTTGGGCGAAGGCTTTGCCGCAGTGGCCGCAGGCGTTGGGGCGTTCGCCCGTGTGGACGCGCCGGTGCCGCTCCAGCTTGGACCATTGGCCGAAGGATTTGCCGCAGTCGCTGCAGATGAAGGGGCGGGGGGCGGCCGGGGGGGCTGCGGGGAAGGGGGCGCGTCAGGAAGGGGGCGATGGGACCCCCGACGCCTGGGGCCCCTACGGATGTGGGTCCCGAACCCCTGCGTCCCCTATAGATGTGGGTCCCCTACAGATGTGGGTCCTGAACCCCTGGGTCCCCTATGGATGTGGGTCCCCTATAGATGTGGGTCCCGGACGCCTGGGTCCTCCCCGAACGCCTGGGTCCCCTATAGATGTGGGTCCTGGATGCCTGGGTCCCCTACGGATGTGGGTCCCGAACCCCTGCGTCCCCTCTAGATGTGGGTCCCAGACGCCTGGGTCCTCCCCAAACGCCTGGGTCCCCTATAGATGTGGGTCCCGGAGAGCTTGGTCCCCTATAGATGAGGGTCCCCTACAGATGTGGGTCCTGAACCCCTGGGTCCCCTATGGATGTGGGTCCCCTATAGATGTGGGTCCCGGACGCCTGGGTCCCCTATAGATGTGGGTCCCAAACCCCTGCATCCCCTATAGATGTGGGTTGCAAACCCCTGGGACCCTATGGATGTGGGTCCCCTATAGATGTGGGTCCCGGACGCCTGGGTCCTCCCCGAATGCCTAGGTCCCCTATAGATGTGGGTCCCGGAGACCTTGGTCCCCTATAGATGAGGGTCCCCTACAGATGTGGGTCCTGAACCCCTGGGTCCCCTATAGATGTGGGTCCCGAAACCCTGGGTCCCCTATGGATGTGGGTCCCCTATAGATGTGGGTCCTGGATGCCTGGGTCCCCTATAGATATGGGTCCCAAACCCCTGAGTCCCCTATAGATGTGGGTCCCCTACAGATGTGTGTCCTGAACCCCTGGGTCCCCTATAGATGTGGGTCCCCTATAAATGTGGGTCCCGGACACCTGAGTCCCCTATAGATGTGGGTCCTGAAACCCTGGGTCCCCTATAGATGTGGGTCCCCTACAGATGTGGGTCCTGAACCCCTGGGTCCCCTATAGATGTGGGGCCTGGCCACCTGGATCCCCTATAGATGTGGGTTCTGGACGCCTGGGTCCTCTATAGATGTGGGTCCCGAACCCCTGCGTCCCCTATAGATGTGGGTCCCCTATAGGTGTCGGTCCCAGACGCCTGGGTCCTCCCCGAACGTCTGGGTCCCCTATAGATGTGGGTCCCGGACGCCTGAGTCCCCTATAGACTTGGGTCCCGGACGCCTGGGTCCCCTATGGATGTGGGTCCCGAACCCCTGAGTCCCCTATAGATGTGGGTCCCAGACCCCGGTGTCGCCTATAGATGTGGGTCCCGGATGCCTGGGTCCCCTATAGATGTGGGTCCCGGGCACTGGGGTCCCCTATAGATGTGGGTCCCGGCCGTCGGGGTCCCCCCGGGCTCTCACCTGCCGCCGGCTCCTCGGGGGGCGTCTCCTCAGTGGCTCCGGCCGGGGCCTCCGTGGGGCAGCCTGAAGGTGGGGGGGGGGGGCAAACGGACATGTCAGGGGGCCCCGGCGTCCGGGACCCACATCTATAGGGGACCCCGGTGCCCTGGACCCACATCTATAGGGCGCTCAGGCATCCGGGACCCACATCTATAGGGGACTCGGGCAGCCGGGACTTACCTGTGGGGCCGGGGCTGGCCTGCATCGCCACGGGGTGGGGGTCGCTGTGGGTCCCGGACGCCTGGGCCCCCTATAGATGTGGGTCCCGGGTCCCCTATAGATGTGGGTCCCGGCTCCCCACAACCGGCTGATGCGAAGAAGGGGGGGCGTGGCTTATTGCTGTCCACGCCCACCCCGACGTCACTTCCTTTCCGCGCCGCCACGCCCTCCCCATAGCAACAAATGGGGGGGGGGGGGGGGAGAAAGGGGTGGGGGCGTGGCCCCTCCGCTAAGCCCCGCCCTCCCCTCATCGCGCGCGCGGGGATTGGCCGGCGGGAGAAAGGGAGGCGTGGTTTTGGAGGGCGGCGGCGCTGATTGGTCGTCGGCGGGGAAGGGGCGGTGCCGGGCGGTGCCACATCCGGGTCCCGGCGGGGAACAGAGGGAGAGGCGGCGGCGGCGGCGGCGGGGGGGGGGGGGGGGGAAGGTGAGTGGGGGCCCCCGGGAAGGGGGGGGGGGGAAGTAGGAGGGGGGGGGCGTCGCCATGGCAACCGCCCCATCGCCATGGCAACCGCCCCATCGCCATCGTCCCGACGGGCCTGGGCCGCCGTGGGGTGGAGGTTGGGGGGCGCCCGGATTCCTGGGTCCCCCTGGGATATGTGGGGCACGGACACCTCGGTCCCCGGGATATGTGGGTCCCTGAGACGTGGGGGTCCCCCGGGATATGTGGGTCCCTGGGATGTGTGGGGCACGGACGCCTGGGTCCCCCGGGATATGTGGGTCCATGGGGCGTGTGGGTCCTGGATGCCTGGGTCCATGGGATATGTGGGTCCCCGGGATCTGTGGGTCCATGGGGCATGTGGGTCCCGGACACCTGGGTCCCCTGGGATGTGTGGGTCACTGGCATGTGTGGGTCTTGGACACCTGGGTCCCCCAGGATGTGTGGGTCCCCGGGACATGTGGGTCCCAGAGACTGGGGTCCCCGGGACGTGTGGGTCGCCGTGATGTGTGGGTCCCCTGGGACGTGTGGGTCCCCGGGATGTGTGGGTCCCAGAGACTGGGGTCCCTGGGATGTGTGGGTCCCCAGGATGTGTGGGTCCCCCGGGATATGTGGGTCGCCGGGATGTGTGGGTCCCTGGGACGTGTGTGTCCCCAGGATCTGTGGGTCCCTGGGGATATGTGGGTCCCCCAATCTGTGGGTCCCCTGGGATGTGTGGGTCCCGGATGCCTGGGTCGCCGGGACGTGTGGGTCACCAGGACGTGTGGGTCCCTGGGATGTGTGGGTCCCTGGGGCATGTGGGTCGCCGGGGCATGTGGGTCCCCGGGACGTGTGGGTCGCCGGGATGTGTGGATCCCCTGGGATATGTGGGTCCCCGGGACATGTGGGTCACCGGGACATGTGGGTCCCGGATGCATGGGTCCCTGGGACATGTGGGTCCCGGATGCCTGGGTCCCCGGAACGTGTGGGTCCCCGGAACGTGTGGGTCGCCGGAACGTGTGGGTCCCTGGGACATGTGGGTCCCGGATGCCTGGGTCCCTGGGACATGTGGGTCCCGGATGCCTGGGTCCCCTGGGATATGTGGGTCCCTGGAACGTGTGGGTTGCCGGAACGTGTGGGTCCCTGGGATGTGTGCGTCCCCTGGGATATGTGGGTCCCCTGGGACGTGTGGGTCCCCAGGACGTGTGGGTCACCAGGACGTGTGGGTCCCCTGGGACGTGTGGGTCCGGGGGACGTGTGGGTCGCCGTGATGTGTGGGTTGCCGTGATGTGTGGGTCCCCAGGACGTGTGGGTCCCCTGGGATATGTGGGTCCCCTGGGACGTCTGGGTCCGGGGGACGTGTGGGTCGCCGTGATGTGTGGGTCCCCTGGGACGTGTGGGTCGCCGGGACGTGTGGGTCCCGGAGGCCGGTCTCCCCAGGCCCGTGTCCCGCCGCAGGTGCCATGGCGGAGGCAGAGGCGGAGGCCGTGGGGCGCCGCCCCCCCCCGGGGCGGGGTTCGGGGGGCCGGGGGGGGTCCCCTGGCCCTGCTGAAGGCTCGGGCGCTGGACGTCACCTTCGAGGTGGGGGACGAGTACGAGGTCATCGAGACCATCGGCACCGGCGCCTACGGAGTCGTCAGCTCCGCCCGCCGCCGCGACACCGGTCAGACCCCCGGCGCCCCACGGAGGGGTCCCCTGGGCTGGGGGGGGGGCCCGGGGTCCCCTTGGGTGGGAGATTTGGGGTCCCCATAACAACTGGGTCCCTTGGGTGGGGGGTCCCGGGTGCTGGGTCCCCTTGGGTGGGAGATTCGGGGTCCCCCAGACACCTGGATCCCTTGGGTGGGAGACTCGGGGGTCCCATGGACACCTGGGTCCCTTTGGGTGGGGGTCCCCTGAACACCTGGGTCCCTTGGGTGGGGGGTCCCGGGTGCCTGGGTCCCCTTGGGTGGGAGATTTGGGGTCCCCTGAACAACTGGGTCCCTTTGGGTGGGGGGTCCCGGGTGCTGGGTCCCCTTGGGTGGGAGATTCGGGGTCCCCTGAACAACTGGGTCCCTTTGGGTGGGGGGTCCTGGGTGCCTGGGTCCCCTTGGGTGGGAGACTCGGGGGTCCCCTGGACACCTGGGTCCCCTTGGGTGGGAGATTCGGGGGTCCCTTGGACACCCGGGTCCCCTTGGGTGGGGGTCCTGGCCATCTGGGTCCCTTAGGTGGGGGGTCCTGGGTGCCTGGGTCCCCTTGGGTGGGGGCTCCTGGCCATCTGGGTCCCTTAGGTGGGGGGTCCTGGCTGCCTGGGTCCCCTTGGGTGGGAGATTCGGGGGTCCCATGGACACCTGGGTCCCCTTGGGTGGGGGGTCCTGGACATCTGGGTCCCCTTGGGTGGGGGTCCCAACCACCTGGGTCCCTTGGGTGGGGGGTCCCAGGTGCCTGGGTCCCCTTGGGTGGGAGACTCGGGGGTCCCATGGACCCCTGGGTCCCTTTGGGTGGGGGGTCCCGGGTGCCTGGGTCCCCTTGGGTGGGAGACTCGGGGGTCCCCCAGACACCTGGGTCCCCTCGGGTGGGGGGTCCTGGACATCTGGGTCCCCTTGGGTGGGGGTCCCAACCACCTGGGTCCCTTGGGTGGGGGTTCCCAGGTGTCTGGGTCCCCTTGGGTGGGAGACTCGGGGGTCCCATGGACACCTGGGTCTCCTCGGGTGGGGGGTCCCGGACATCTGTGTCCCTTTGGGTGGGAGATTTGGGGTCCCCCGGACACCCGGGTCCCCTTGGGTGGGGGTCCTGGCCATCTGGGTCCCTTAGGTGGGGGGTCCTGGGTGCCTGGGTCCCCTTGGGTGGGAGATTCGGGGGTCCCATGGACCCCTGGGTCCCTTTGGGTGGGGGGTCCCGGGTGCCTGGGTCCCCTTGGGTGGGAGACTCGGGGGTCCCATGGACACCTGGGTCTCCTCGGGTGGGGGGTCCCGGACATCTGTGTCCCTTTGGGTGGGAGATTTGGGGTCCCCTGAACACCTGGGTCCCTTTGGGTGGGGGGTTCTGGGTGCCTGAGTCCCTTTGGATGGGAGATTCGGGGTCCCTTGGACACCCGGGTCCCCTTGGGTGGGGGGTCCCAGGTGCCTGGGTCCCTTTGAGGACCCCCGTGCCCCCCAACGGCAGGCCAGCAGGTGGCCATCAAGAAGATCCCCAACGCCTTCGACGTGGTGACCAACGCCAAGCGGACGCTGCGGGAGCTGAAGATCCTCAAGCACTTCAAGCACGACAACATCATCGGCATCAAGGACATCCTCAAACCCACCGTCCCCTACGGCGAGTTCCGCTCCGTGTGCGTGCCCCACGGGCGCCTGGGGGTCCCGTCCCGCCCCCCCGGGGTCCCCCCGGCTGCCTGGGTCCCTCGGGTGGTGGTGGGCCCCATAGAAACATCTCCATCCCCTCTTGGGTGATCCTGGGGGGCAGGAGAACATGTGGGATGGAGCCCACCTGGTCATCTGGGTCCATCAGGTGGTGGTGGGCCCCATAGGGCCATCTCCGTCCCCTTCTGGGGGGCAGGAGAGCTCATGGGATGAAGCCCACCCAACCAGTTGAGGATACTGGGGGAGTGGTGGGCCCCACAGAAACATCTCCATCCGCTTCTGGGGGGCAGGAGAACATGTGGGATGGAGCCCACCTGGTCATCTGGGTCCATTGGGGGGTGGTGGGCCCCATAGAAACATCTCCATCCCCTTCTGGGTGATCCTGGGGGGCAGGAGCACACGTGGGATGGAGCCTACCTGGTCATCTGGGTCCATGGGTTGGTGGTGGGCCCCATAGAAACATCTCCATCCCCTTCTGGGTGATCCTGGGGGGCAGGAGCACACGTGGGATGGAGCCCACCTGGTCATCTGGGTCCATGGGTTGGTGGTGGGCCCCATAGAAACATCTCCATCCCCTTCTGGGTGATCCTGGGGGGCAGGAGCACACGTGGGATGGAGCCCACCTGGTCATCTGGGTCCATGGGTTGGTGGTGGGCCCCATAGAAACATCTCCATCCCCTTGTGGGAGGCAGGAGAACGCGTGGGATGGAGCCCACCTGGGTCCATCGGGGGGTGGTGGGTCCCATAGGGCCCTCTCCAACCCTTCCCAGATGTGTCCCATCCCTGCCCCGCCCCCCACCCCCCCCCTTTCTTTTTCTCGCCGGCAGCTACGTGGTGTTGGACCTGATGGAGAGCGACCTCCACCAGATCATCCACTCGGCGCAACCCCTGACGCTGGAGCACGTCCGGTACTTCCTCTACCAGCTCCTGCGGGGCCTCAAGTACATCCACTCGGCCAACGTCCTCCACCGCGACCTCAAACCCAGCAACCTTTTGGTCAACGAGAACTGCGAGCTCAAAATCGGCGATTTCGGCATGGCTCGAGGTTTAGGTGCCGACCCCCGACACGCCAAAGCTTTCCTCACCGAATACGTGGCCACCCGCTGGTACCGAGCGCCGGAGCTTCTCCTCTCCCTCCACCGTTACACCCGCGCCATCGACATGTGGTCGGTGGGTTGCATCTTCGCCGAGATGTTGGGCCGGCGGCAACTCTTCCCCGGCAGGAACTACGTCCACCAGCTCCAGCTCATCATGGCCGTCTTGGGGACGCCGCCGGCCGCCGTCATGGCGGCCATCGGCGCCGAACGGGTGCGGGCCTACGTGCAGAGTTTGCCGCCTCGACCGGCGGTGCCTTGGGAGAGCCTTTTCGGCGACGCCGAACCGGCGGCTTTGGCGCTTTTAGGCCGTATGTTGCGTTTCGACCCCCGGGAACGGGTGGGGGTGGCCGAGGCCTTGCGTCACCCCTTTTTGGCCAAATACCACGATCCCGAGGACGAGCCCGACTGCGTCCCCGCCTTCGACTTCGCCTTCGACCGCCGGGTGCTCACCAAGGAGGAGATCAAGGCGGCCATCGTGGCCGAGATCGCCGACTTCCACGCCCGCCGCGACGGCATCCGGCGGCAAATCGCCTTCGCCCCGGCCGGCGGGGCTGAAAACGTCGCCAACGGGGCCGGTGGTGGCGGCACCGCGGCCAACGGTGCCATGGCCGACGTTAACGTGCCCCTGGGCAACATCCACGCGGCCAACGCTGGCGTCACCGCGGCCGACGCCGGCGTCAACGTGGCCAACGTCAACGTGGCCAACTCCGGCGTGGCCGTGGTCAACGTCAACATGGGTAACGTCGGTGTGGGCAACTCCAGCGTCGGCGCGGCCAACGCCGGCGTCACCTTGGCCAACGTTGATATCAACATGGCCAACGCCGCCATGGCCACCATGGGCACCGCCATGACCAACAGCAACGTCAACGTGGCCAACGCCGCCATGGCCAACGTCACCGCGCCCAACGTCACCGCGCCCAATGCCGCGGTGGCCGGCGTCGGCCCCGCCTGGCCCTGCGCCGACGTGGACATGCCGAGCCCCGGCCCTGCCCCAGCCCCCGACTGCCCAATGGACTCTCCCCGGGTGAAGGCGGAGCCGGGGGCCCCCACCGTGCCCAAGAGGGACGGGGCCATCTCTGACGACACCAAGGCCGCCCTCAAGGCCGCGCTGCTCAAGTCGGCCATGAGGAACAAGAGCAAAGGTGTGGGGCGCCCGGACACCCGGGTCTCCTGAGGGGCGATGGGTGGGGTCGGGGCTCCATCCTTGGTCTCCTGGCTCCCAGGGGTTGGTTGGGGTTGGGTTGGGTTGGGTTGGGTTGGGTTGGTGGCTCCATCCCTGGTCTCCTGGCTCCCAAGAGTTGGTTGTGGTTGGGTTGCGGTTGAGTTTGGTTGGGTTTGGTTGGGTTTAGTTGGGTTGGTGGCTCCATCCCTGGTCTCCTGGCTCCCAAGAGTTGGTTGTGGTTGGGTTGCGGTTGAGTTTGGTTGGGTTTGGTTGGGTTTAGTTGGGTTGGTGGCTCCATCCTTGGTCTCCTGGCTCCCAGGGGTTGGTTGGGGTTGGGTTTGGTTGGGTTTGGTTGGGTTGGGTTGAGTTGGTGGCTCCATCCCTGGTCTCCTGGCTCCCAGGGGTTGGGTTGGGTTGTGGTTGGGTTGGGTTTGGTTGGGTTTGGTTGGGTTGGTGGCTCCATCCGTGGTCTCCTGGCTCCCAGGGGTTGGTTGTGGTTGGGTTGTGGTTGGGTTGGCTTGGTGGCTCCGTCCCTGGTCTTCTGTGTCCCAGGAGTTGGGTTGGGTTGGGCTGTGGTTGGGCTATGGTTGGGTTTGGTTGGGTTGGGTTGAGTTGGTGGCTCCATCAGTGGTCTCCTGGCTCACAGGGGTTGGTTGCGGTTGGGTTTGGTTGGGTTTGGTTGGGTTGGGTTGAGTTGGTGGCTCCATCCCTGGTCTCCTGGCTCCCAGGGGTTGGTTGCGGTTGGGTTTGGTTGGGTTTGGTTGAGTTGGTGGCTCCATCCCTGGTCTCCTGGCTCCCAGGGGTTGGGTTGGGTTGTGGTTGGGTTGAGTTGGTGGCTCCATTCTTGGTCTTCTGTGTCCCAAGAGTTGGGTTTGGTTGGGTTGGGTTTGGTTGGGTTGGGTTTGGTTGAGTTGGGTTGAGTTGGGTTGGGTTTGGTTGGGTTGGGTTGAGTTGGGTTGGGTTTTGTTGAGTTGGGTTGGGTTTGGTTGGGTTGGGTTGAGTTGGGTTGAGTTGGGTTGGGTTGGTGGCTCCATCCCTGGTCTCCCATGACCCCACAGAGCCACCCTGCGCGGCCCCGGAGGCGCCGGAGGGCCGTAAACCGGTGACGGCGGCGGAACGGCAGCGGGAACGGGAAGAGAAGCGCCGGCGGCGACAGGAACGGGCCAAGGAACGGGAGAAGAAACAGCGGGAACGGGAACGACGCGAACCCCGGGGCCGGGGCGAGGGTCTCCGAGGCCTCGTCCTCACCGACGACGACCGCCACCTCCTGGAGCGTTGGACCAAGATGCGGGACGGGGCCCCACCTCGCCCCCCGCCCCCTCCCCGACCCCCCGACCCCCCTCCCCCTTGTCCCCCGCCTTGCGGGGCTCCCCCCGAAACTTGGCCGGGCCCCGAGGTTTGGACGGAACCTCCCGCCGCCCCCCTCCCGGCGGACCCCGACGTGGCCACCGTCACCCAACAGCTCTCCAAGTCGCAGGTGAGGGTCCCGGCTGTCCCATCCTGGCCGTGGGTGACCGGGTTTGGCCACCACGGTGACCGTCATCGTTATCATGGTGCCCACAGGTGGAGGACTTGCTGCCCCCCGTCTTCTCGGTGACCCCCAAGGGGAGCGGGGCCGGCTATGGGGTGGGCTTCGACCTGGAGGAGTTCCTCAGCCAATCCTTGGACATGGTGGGGGACACCAAGGAGAGGTGAGAAGGCTGGGGGGGGCGGGACACGATGACCCAGATGGGGTGGGGTGGGGACCCAGACGTTCGGGGCGGGGACCCGGGTGCCCCCTCTCCCCACGGCGTCCTTCTCCTTGGTGGTCCCCAAGCATCCTCGGGGTGGGGGGCGGGGAGGAAAAGGTGGGGGGACGCAGGCGGCCGGGAGGGGACGCGACCATCTGGGGCTGAGGACACGTGTGTGTCCCCCCCCCCGACCCCCGACCCCTGACCCCCGACCCCTTCCCCCCCCCCTGCCCCCCCCCAGCCAAGGCGATTCGGCGCCACTCTCGGCATCGCTGTTGGCCGATTGGCTGGAGGTCCATCGCCTCAGCCCCGCCGCCCTCGAGAGCCTCCAGCGGGACCTCCAGCTCGGCTCCCCCATGCTCCTCGCCGACGACCTCCCCGACCCCTAACGTGTGGGTCCCAGGTAGCCGAGACCCCCCCCCCCCCACCCCCACCCCCCCCACTCCCCCCCCTCGATGGTGCCTTGGCCCCACCTTCGGCGCCCGATTAAATTTGTAAAGAAACGACGACCCCCGTTTTCATCCCGCCTGGGCCCCGGCTCCTTGGGGACCTATAGGAGAGGGGTGGGGGGGGACGGACATGACACACCTTGTGTGGGGCTCGGGGGGGGGGGCTGTACGGACCTATAGGGAGCCCTATGGGGGACGGACAGGCTCTATGAGGTTGTACAAGACCCTATGGATCTATAGGGGCTGTGGGGAATGGCTATGGGGAGCTGATGGGGTCTACCGGGTTACGTGGGGCGACGAAGCTATGGGGGCTGCGGGAGACTATGGGGCCGGCAGGGTCCTGTGCCTGCCGTATGGGGCTATGTGGGGCAGGAACGGCGTTTTAGGCAACGATGTGGGGCTACAAGGAGCTATATGGGGCTGTAAGTAGCGATACAGGCGCGGGCGCTCTTACCTATAAGGGTTTGGTAGCGTATAGGGCAGTAAGGGGGCTGGGAAGGGCTACAGGGCCTTGGGAGGACCTTATGGGCGCTATAGGGAGCTGCGGGGACCCATAGGTGCCCCCCTGGGACCGAGGAGAGGTCGGGACGTCGAGGTATAGACACCCCGGGGCTACCGCGGGTGGGCTGCAGGGGGCCGCGTAGGGGCTATAGGGAGCTCTAGGGTCGCCGGGGAAGCTATAGGGACCCCCGTGGCCACTTAGGGGGGTTGTAGGGACCGTATAGGAGCCGTAGGGACCCCCCACACACACCCACACCCCCCGCCCCACGCCCCCCACAACCCCGTCGCCGGGAGGAGGAAGGAAGGAGGCGGAGGCGGGTGCGTTTGTGGCATGGGTTTCGTAGCAAATACATCACAGAAGACCACGAGGGGACGATACAGAGCTCGGGGCGGGGGGGGGGAGGGGGCGGGGGGACCCCCCCCGGACCCCCCTCCGCGGTGCAGGGTTTCGGGGGGGGTGGGGGCGGGGGGGGGGTGGGGACGCAGGGTGGGGGCGCGGCGGCGGCGGCAGCGGCGGCGCTGGGGCGGCCCCCACGGGGCGGGAAATCTAAGTGGGGGGTGGTTCCTCGGCCGGGGGAGGGGGGGGGAGGCGGGGCGGGGGGGGCGGGGCGCGTGCGGTGGGGGAGGGGGGGGCGGGGTAGGTGGGGGGTGGTTGGCGGGGGGGGTCGTTGGTGGGACAGTTGAGTCATTGATGGGACAGTTGGGTCATTGATGGGACAATTGGGTCGTTGAGGGGACAATTGGGTCGTTGATGGGACATTTGGGTCGTTGATGGGACAATTGGGTCGTTGAGGGGACAATTGGGTCGTTGATGGAACATTTGGGTCGTTGATGGGACATTTGGGTCGTTGATGGGACAATTGGGTCGTTGATGGGACATTTGGGTCGTTGGTGGGACAATTGGGTCGTTGGTGGGACATTTGGGTCGTTGATGGGACAATTGGGTCGTTGAGGGGACGGTTGGGTCGTTGAGGGGACGGTTGGGTCGTTGGTGGGACAGTTGGGTCGTTGGTGGGACAGTTGGGTCGTTGCTGGGACATTTGGGTCGTTGAGGGGACAATTGGGTCGTTGAGGGGACAATTGGGTCGTTGAGGGGACGGTTGGGTCGTTGGTGGGACAATTGGGTCGTTGGTGGGACAATTGGGTCGTTAAGGGGACGGTTGGGTCGTTGGTGGGACAGTTGTGTCGTTGGTGGGACAGTTGGGTCGTTGCTTGGGGCGTCGGTGCGATGGTTGGCTCAGCGGTTGGCTCAGCGGTGGGACGGTTGGGTGGGTGAGATGGTTGGGTCGGTGGTGGGACGGTTGGGTCATTGGTGGGGTCGGTGGTGGGACGGTTGGGTCATTGGTGGGGTCGGTGGTGGGATGGTGGGGTCGGTGGTGAGACAGTTGGGTCATTGCTTGGGGCGTTGGTGGGACGGATGGGTCGTTGGTGAGATGGTTGGGTCATCGGTTGGGTCGGTGGTGGGACAGTTGGGTCATCGGTTGGGTCGTTGGTGGGACAGTTGGGTCGGCGGTGGGACAGTTGGGTCATTGGTTGGGTCAGTGGTGGGACGGTTGGGTCGTTGGTGGGATGGTTGGGTCATTGGATGGATCGTTGGTGGGACGGTTGGGTCGTTGGTGAGATGGTTGGGTCGTTGGTGGGGTCGGTGGTGGGACGGTTGGGTCATTGGTGGGGTCGGTGGTGGGACGGTTGGGTCGGTGGTGGGACAGTTGGGTCGTTGGTTGGGGCGTTGGTGGGACGGATGGGTCGTTGGTGGGATGGTTGGGTCATCGGTTGGGTCGTTGGTGGGACGGGTGGGTCATTGAGGGGGTGGTTGGTCATTGGTGGGATGGGTTATTGAGGGGGTGGGTGGGTCGGTGGTGGGACGGTTGGGTCATTGGTGAGATGGTTGGGTCGTTGGTGGGACTGTTGGGTCGTTGGTGAGATGGTTGGGTTGTTGAGTGGACAGTTGGGTCAATGGTGGGACGGTTGGGGTGTTGGTGGGGAGGTTGGGTCATCGGTTGGGTCGGCGGTGGGACGGTTGGGTCGTTGATGGTGTCGGTGGTGGGACAGTTGGGTCGTTGGTGGGACGGTTGGGTCGTTGATGGTGTCGGTGGTGGGACAGTTGGGTCGTTGGTGGGACGGGTGGGTCGTTGATGGGGTCGGTGGTGGGACGGTTGGGTCATTGGTGGGACGGTTGGGTCGGTGGTGGGACAGTTGGGTCGGTGGTGGGACGGTTGGGTTGTTGATGGTGTCGGTGGTGGGACAGTTGGGTCGTTGGTGAGATGGTTGGGTCGGTGGTGGGATGGTTGGGTTGGTGGTGAGGTGGTTGGGTTGGTGGTTGGGTCAGTGGTGGGACGGTTGGGTCATCAGTTGGGTCGTTGGTGGGACGGTTGGGTCGTTGATGGTGTTGGTGGTGGGACAGTTGGGTCAGTGGTGGGACGGTCGGGTCATTGATGGTGTTGGTGGTGGGACAGTTGGGTCATTGGTGGGATGGTTGGGTTCGTGGTGGGACAGTTGGGTCGGTGGTGGGACGGTCGGGTCATTGATGGTGTTGGTGGTGGGACAGTTGGGTCGTTGGTGGGACGGGTGGGTCGTTGAGTGGACAGTTGGGTCATTGGTGGGACGGTTGGGTCGTTGATGGGGTCGGTGGTGGGACGGTTGGGTCGGTGGTGGGACGGTTGGGTCGGTGGTGGGACAGTTGGGTCGGTGGTGGGACGGTTGGGTCGTTGGTGAGATGGTTGGGTCGTTGAGTGGACAGTTGGGTCATTGGTGGGACGGTTGGGCCGTTGATGGGGTCGGTGGTGGGACGGTTGGGTCGTTGGTGAGATGGTTGGGTCGTTGGTGGGACGGGTGGGTCGTTGAGTGGACAGTTGGGTCACTGGTGGGACGGTTGGGTCGTTGATGGGGTCGGTGGTGGGACAGTTGGGTCATTGGTGGGACGGGTGGGTTTGTGGTGGGACGGGCGGGTTGCTGATGGTGTCGGTGGTGGGATGGGTGGGTTGGTGGTGGGATGGTTGGGTCAGTGGTGGGACGGGCGGGTCATTGATGGTGTTGGTGGTGAGATGGTTGGGTTGGTGGTGGGACGGTTGGGTCATTGGTGGGACGGTTGGGTCATTGATGGTGTCGGTGTTGAGATGGTTGGGTCGGTGGTGGGACGGGTGGGTAATTGATGGTGTCGGTGGTGGGACGGGGGGGTCGGTCGTGGGACGGTTGGGTCATTGATGATGTCGGTGGTGGGACGGGGGGGTCAGTGGTGGGACGGTTGGGTCATTGATGGTGTCGGTGTTGAGATGGTTGGGTCAGTGGTGGGACGGGTGGGTCATTGATGGTGTCGGTGTTGAGATGGTTGGGTCGGTGGTGGGACGGGTGGGTCATTGATGGTGTCGGTGGTGGGACGGGGGGGTCGGTGGTGGGACGGGTGGGTCATTGATGGTGTCGGTGGTGGGACGGGGGGGTCGGTCGTGGGACGGTTGGGTCATTGATGGTGTCGGTGGTGGGACGGGGGGGTCGGTGGTGGGACGGGTGGGTCATTGATGGTGTCGGTGGTGGGACGGGGGGGTCGGTGGTGGGACGGGTGGGTCATTGATGGTGTCGGTGGTGGGACGGGGGGGTCGGTCGTGGGACGGTTGGGTCATTGATGGTGTCGGTGGTGGGACGGGGGGGTCGGTGGTGGGACGGGTGGGTCATTGATGGTGTCGGTGGTGGGACGGGGGGGTCGGTGGTGGGACGGGCGGGTCACTGATGGTGTCGGTGGTGGGACGGGGGGGTCGGTGGTGGGACGGGGGGGTCATTGATGGTGTCGGTGTTGAGATGGTTGGGTCGGTGGTGGGACGGTTGGGTCATTGATGGTGTCGGTGTTGAGATGGTTGGGTCGGTGGTGGGACGGGTGGGTAATTGATGGTTTCGGTGGTGGGACGGGGGGGTCGTTCGTGGGACGGTTGGGTCATTGATGGTGTTGGTGGTGGGACGGGGGGGTCGGTGGTGGGACGGGTGGGTCATTGATGGTGTCGGTGGTGGGACGGGGGGGTCGGTGGTGGGACGGGTGGGTCACTGATGGTGTCGGTGGTGGGACGGGGGGGTCGGTGGTGGGACGGTTGGGTCATTGCTGGTGCCGGTGGTGGGACGGGGGGGTCATTGATGGTGTCGGTGGTGGGACGGGGGGGTCGTTGCTGGCGTGGTTGGGTCTTGGTTGGGTTGGGTGGGTCGCGGTTGGGTCGGGGGGTTGGGGGGGGGGTTGGGTGTGTCGTGGTTGGGGGGGGGGTTGGGTGGGTGACGGGGGGGGGGGGTGGGTGCTTGGTGGGGTGGGTGGGTGATCGCGGGGGGGGTGTGTGACCGGTGGGGTGGTTGGTTAGCTGGGCGACAGGTTGGTTAGCTGGTTAGCTGGGTGGTGGGGTGGTTGGTTAGTGGGGCGACGGGTTGGTTAGCTGGTTAGCTGGGCGATGGGTTGGTTAGCGGGGCGATGGGTTGGTTAGCTGGTTAGCGGGGCGATGGGTTGGTTAGCGGGGCGATGGGTTGGTTAGCTGGTTAGCGGGGCAATGGGTTGGTTAGCGGGGCAATGGGTTGGTTAGCTGGTTAGCGGGGCAATGGGTTGGTTAGCGGGGCGATGGGTTGGTTGGTTGGTTAGCTGGATGACGGGTTGGTTAGCTGGTTAGCTGGGCGACGGGCTGGTTAGCTGGGCGACGGGTTGGTTAGCTGGGCGACGGGTTGGTTAGCGGGCCGGCAGTTCTCAGGTTAGTCAGGCGGCGGGTCGGTTAGCGGGTGGGACGGATGGCGGGTGGATGGGTGGTCAGAGGGGTTGGTTAGCTGGTGGGGTGGGTGGTTAGCTGGTTAGTTGAGCGGTCGGCCGGTCGGTTAGCTGGCTGGGTGGGCAGTAGTTAGCTGGTTGGTCGCTTAGCTGTTTAGATGGGGGGCTGGTTAGTCGTTTGGGGGGGGGGGGCGGTTGGTTAACTGGTTGGCCGGGGGGGCGGGGAGCCGGCTGGGCGGTTGGTTAGCTGGTGGAGCGACTGGTTAGCTAGTCGGATGAGCGGGTAGCTGCGCGGTCGGTTAACTGGTTGGATGGGTGGCTGGTTAGCCGGTTGGGGGGGGATGGTTAAGTGACGGGGCGGGCGGTTAGGCAGGTGGATGGGTCGGTTAGCTGGGTGGGTGGGTAGTTAACCGGCGGGATGGGTGGTGGTTACCCGGGTGGATGGGTGGTGGTTACCCGGTTACCGGGTTGGTTAAATGGCTGGGGGGGGGGGGGGAGGGGGTTGATGGGCGGGATGGGTGGTGGTTAGCTGGTTGGATGGGTGGTTAGCGGGTTAGTTGGGCGGGGGGGGGGGGGGTGTGGGGGGGTGTGGCGTCCCCTCGGGGGCGTGGTGGGAATGGGCTCCAGGCGCCTCCGCCCCCCACGTCACCCACCCCCGGGATCAGCGAGGAGGGGGGGGGGGGTGTCCTCCCCCCACCCCGGACGGGTCAAGGTCAACCCAATCCTGACCTTTGACCTCTTCTAGGGTCAACCCCGACTCATAACCCCCGCCCGCGAGGACCCCCTCGGCGGGGTCAACCCCACCCCACCACCCCCGTGATCCTTCTCTAGGGTCCTCCTAACCTGACCCTTGACCCCTCCGTGGGGTCAACCCAACTGCCCCCATAACGACTCCTGAAGGTCAACTTGACCCTTGACCCCTCCGTGGGGTCAACCCAACTGTCCCCATAACGACTCCTGAAGGTCAACTTGACCCTTGACCCCTCCGTGGGGTCAACCCAACTGCCCCCATGATGATTCCTGAAGGTCAACTTGACCCTTGACCCCTCCGTGGGGTCAACCCAACTGCCCCCATGATGATTCCTGAAGGTCAACCTGACCCTTGACCCCTCCGTGGGGCCAACCCAACCCCTCTGGCCCCATAACGGCTCCCGAAGCTCAACCCGATCCAACCCGTGACCCTTCTCCGGTGTCAACCTCACCCCGGGACCCTCCATCTCCACCCAGCCCCCCACTTTGGTTGCCCCCTTGACCCACCTACCCCTCCAACTCCCCCCTCCGCCCCCCAACCTCCTGTAGGACAACTTCCTGCCCCACCCACCCCCCACCCCCAAGGGCAGGAGGACACCCCCCCCCCCCCCACGTGCCCAACGCATGGACGGGAGATGGCGGGGGAGGTGAAGGAGGAGAGAAGTGGGGAGGACCCAGACGTCCCGGGGGGAGGAGAAGGAGGAGGAGGAGGAGGAGGATGGGATGGATGGAGGCCGAAGAGCCGCTTAGATTTGCCGGCCCCGGGCCGGGCCCACCCGCTCTGGTCCGCGGCGGGTGATTGGACCACGTGCGGTTATGTCCGTTCGCATGAACAATTAGTCTCTTAATTTATTCTTAATTCTCGCTGAGGCGGTTATTCTCGGTACCGGGGGGGGGGGGGGGGAGGTTGGGGGGCAGGCCGGGGGTGAGGGGGGGGGGCGGGGAGAGGGGGAGGGGGGGTTTGGGGGGGGCGTTAATTGCTGCCGCGGGGGGAGGGGGGGGCGCGCCGGGGACCCTACAAGCCCAACGTGCCCCCGATGGAGGAGGCCAAGACCACCCCCAGCACCACGCAACAAATTATGATCATGATTTTCTTCTACGTTACCCCACACCCCCCCCCCGAAAAAAAAAAAAAAACAAAACAAAAGACAACCAAAACCCAACCCCCAACCAACCAAAACCCAACCCAAAACCAAAACCCAACGAAAACCCAACCAAAAAACAACGAAAACCAAGCAAAAACCCGCCAAAAATCAACCGTGAACAACCAAAACCCAACCCAAAACCAACCAAAACCCAACGAAAACCCAACCAAAAAACAATGAAAAACCAAACCCCAACCATAAACCAACCAAAAACCAGCAATAAACCAACCAACCAACAACGAAAAAACAGCCATAAAACAACCAAAACCCAACCAAAAAATCAACCAAAACCCAACGAAAAATCAACGAAAAACCAACCAAAACCCAATCAAAAATCAACCAAAACGCAACCGTAAACCAACCAAAACCCAATTCAAAACCCAAGAAAAAAACAACCAAAAGCCAACCAAAAATCAATCAAAAACCAAAACCCAACCAAAACCCCAACCAAAAACCAACAAAACCCAATTAAAAACCCAACCAAAACCCAACAAAACCCAACCAAACCCCAACCAAAACCCAACCGAAACCCAACCAAAACCCAACCAAAAACCCAACCGAAACCCAACCAAAAACCCAACCGAAACCCAACCAAAAACCCAACCAAAAACCCAACCAAAAACCCAACCAAAACCCAACCAAAAATCAATCAAAAACCAAAACCCAACCAAAACCCAACCAAAAATCAATCAAAGACCAAAGCCCAACCAAAGCCCAACCAAAACCCAACCAAAACCCAACCGAGACCCAACAAAACCCCAACCAAAAACCCAACAAACCCCAACCAAACCCCAAGCAAAACCCAAGCAAAACCCAACCAAAACCCAACCAAACCCAACAAAACCCAGCCAAAACCCAACCAAAACCCAACCAAACCCAACCAAAACCCAACAAAACCCAACAAAACCCAACCAAAACCCAACAAAACCCAACCAAAACCCAACCAAAAACCCAACCAAAAACCCAACAAAACCCAACAAAACCCAACCAAAACCCAACAAAACCCAACCAAAACCCAACAAAACCCAACCAAAACCCAACCAAAACCCAACCAAAACCCAACCAAAACCCAACAAAACCCAACCAAAACCCAACAAAACCGAACCAAAACCCAACAAAACCCAACAAAACCCAACCAAAACCCAACCAAAACCCAACCAAACCCAACCAAAACCCAACCCAACCCCAACCCAACCCCAACCCCAAAACCAACCAAAAACCAAGAAAAATGACGTCCGGGCAGCGGGGGGGGGGGGGGGAGGGAGAAAGGAGAGAAGAGAGGAGCGTTACGGAGCCGGAGACCCCCAAGCCCGACCCCCGACCCCCAACCGTGAGGCCCCAGAGGAGTGCGGGCCCCCCCCAACCCCCGCCCCGCCCCGCCCCGCCCTGTCACTCACCCTCCGAGCTTTGCTCTGGTACTTTACGGCTTTTTTGGTGTCCGAGACGGCGCGTTCCACGTAGTCGACCGAGTGCTCCACGTTGTACTCGATGCGGTCGATCATCTCGCCCTGGGAGACCCCACCCCACCCCTGAGCCGCCCGCCCTGGCCCCACGGAGGTGGGGGGGTGGGGGGGTGGGGGGGGTGTGTGTGACACCCCGGGGGACAGGATGGGGGGCGGGGAGGGGGGGGATCTCGACGCGGTTCTAGGTGGGTCAACGGCGTCTTGGTGGCCTCAAGAGCTTTCGATGGCGTCTAAGTGAGGCCATGGGCTCTAATAACGGCTTTTGGTGGGTTCTGGATGACCTTTGGGGGGTTCTAGATGACCTTTGGTGGGTTCTGGATGACCTTTGGGGGGTTCTAGATGACCTCTGGTGGGTTCTGGATGACCTTTGGGGGGTTCTAGATGACCTTTGGTGGCCTCAAGAGCTTTCGAAGGTGTCTGGGTGAGCCAATGAGCCCCAGTGAGGGCTTTTGTTGGGTTCTTGGTGACCTTTGGGGGGTTCTAGATGACCTCTGGTGGGTTCTGGATGACCTTTGGGGGGTTCTAGATGACCTTTGGTGTCCTCGAGAGCTTTCAAAGGCATCTGGGTGAGGCAACGAGCCCCATTGAGGGCTTTTGGTGGGTTCTGGATGACCTTTGGTAGGTTCTGGATGACCTTTGGGGGGTTCTAGATGACCTTTGGTGGCCTCAAGAGCTTTCGAAGGTGTCTGGGTGAGCCAATGAGCCCCAGTGAGGGCTTTTGTTGGGTTCTTGGTGACCTTTGGTGGGTTCTAGATGACCTTTGGTGGGCTCTGGATGACCTTTGGTAGGTTCTAGATGACCTTTGGTGGCCTCGAGAGCTTTCAAAGGCATCTGGGTGAGGCAATGAGCCCCATTGAGGGCTTTTGGTGGGTTCTGGATGACCTTTGGTAGGTTCTGGATGACCTTTGGGGGGTTCTGGATGACCTTTGGGGGGTTCTAGATGACCTTTGGTGGCCTCAAGAGCTTTCGAAGGCGTTTGGGTGAGGCAACGAGCCCCATTGAGGGCTTTTGGTGGGTTCTAGATGACCTTTGGTGGGTTCTGGATGACCTTTGGTAGGTTCTAGATGACCTCTGGTGGGTTCTGGATGACCTTTGGGGGGCTCGAGACCTTTCAAAGGCGTCTGGGTGAGGCAGCGAGCCCCAATGAGGGCTTTTGGTGGGTTTCAGGTGACCTTTGGTGGGTTCTAGATGACCTTTGGTGGCCTCAAGAGCTTTCAAAGGCATCTGGGTGAGGCAACGAGCCCCAGTGAGGGCTTTTGGTGGGTTCTAGGTGACCTTTGGACCTTTAGCCCCCCCCCAGCCCCCATACCTGGCTCTCCACCAGCATGGCCATGTCCACGAACATGTCGTGCAGCTCCCGGATGCTGGTCTCCAGCTTGATGATCTCGTTGTGTCGCGTCTCGATCTCGTTCAGGGCCTGTTTGGTCATCTGCGAGTCCATTTTGATCTGGCAGGAGATGGGGGGGAACGTTGAGGGGGGGGGGGGTGTGTGTGTGGGGGGGGTGGTGATGGGGTGTGGGGCCGGGGGGAAGTTCCTGGAGCTACGAGAAGGTCCAAGGGGGCTCCGGGTACCCCAGCAGGTCATGGGGCAACCTCAGGGTTTTGGGGGCATGCAACGATTCGGGGCGGCTCGTTGGGTTCCGGGTGACCCAACGGGTTCTGAGTGACCCAACGGGTTCCAGGTGACCCAACGGCTTCTGGGTGACCCAACGGGTTCTGGGTGACCCAACAGGTTCCGGGTGACCCAACGGATTCTAGGTGACCCAACGGGTTCCGGGTGACCCAACGGGTTCTGGGTGGCCCAACCAGGAACCTCAACGAGCCCCGAGGGTTCCAGAGGACCCGATGGTCGTCAAGCGCTGGAGCTGCTTGGGGTTGGTCGCCCCCTGGGGCGTCTCGTTGGGTTCCGGGTGACCCAACAGGTTCTGGGTGACCCAACGGCTTCCGGGTGACCCAACGGGTTTGGGTGACCCAACGGGTTCCGGGTGACCCAACAGGTTCTGGGTGACCCAACAGGTTGTGGGTGACCCAACGGGTTGTGGGTGACCCAACGGGTTCCAGGTGACCCAACGGGTTCTGGGTGGCCCAACCAGGAACCTCAACGAGCCCCGAGGGTTCCAGAAGACCCGATGGTCATCAAGCGCTGGAGCTGCTTGGGGTTGGTCGCCCCCCAGGGCATCTCATTGGGTTCCGGGTGCCCCCATGGGACGTCGGAGGCCACCGGGGGGTGGGGGTGGGGTGGGGGGAGGGACCTCACGTACGTCATCGGTGAAGATGGCCAACTTCCCGCTCTCCAGCATGTCCTCCAGCTCCTCGTTGGTGGTGGTCCGGCCGGCTGGGGGGGGGGGGGGGGGAGAAAGGCGACGGCGGGTGAGACCCCAGCCCCACGGCGGCGCGTCTTCTCCGCCCCCCGCCCCCGCCCCCGCCCCCGCCCCGACCTACTGATCTCCAGCTGCCTCTGGATCCTGTCCTTGCAGCGGTCGCGGTACTTGGACTGGGTGGCGTTGTACTCGGTCATCACCTCCACGAACTTGCGGGACAGCGTGGAATGCTGGGGGGACACGGTCGGGGGTGGGGGGGGGGGGCAGGGGAGGGTGGGCCAGGGACCTGGGGCCGGTGGCCACCGAGGAGGAGGAGGAGGAGGAGGAAGGGGGAAGGGCTACCTGGGTTTTGCGGATGCGGAGGTCGGCCGAGGAGCGGTTCAGACCTTCCTCCTGCTCGATGCTCTGCTCGATGGCTGAGGGAGAGGAAGGACCGTCCCCCACCGACCCGGCCCAAGGTGGCCACCTCCAGCGGGCCGGTCACCCCCGAGGTGGCCAACCCCCAAGAGGACCACCCCGAGGCGGCCACCTCCATCGGGTGGGTCACCCCCGAGGTGGCCACCCCAAAACGACTGTCCCAAGGCAGCCACCTCCATCGTGCAGGTCACCCCCGAGGTGGCCAACCCCCAAGATGGCCACCCCATCCCCAAGAGGACCACCCCGAGGCGGCCACCTCCATCGTGCAGGTCACCCCCGAGGTGGCCAACCCCCAAGATGGCCACCCCATCCCCAAGAGGACCATCCCCAGGTGGCCACCTCCGTCACGTGGGTCACCCCCGAGGTGGCCAACCCACAAGATGGCCACCCCATGCCCAAGAGGACCATCCCCAGGTGGCCACCTCCATTGGGCGGATCACCCCCGAGGTGGCCACCCCGAAGATGGCCACCCCATGCCCAAGAGGACCATCCCCAGGTGGCCACCTCCATCACGGGGGTCACCCCCGAGGTGGCCACCCCCAAGATGGCCACCCCATCCCCAAGAGGACCATCCCCAGGTGGCCACCTCCATCATGGGGGTCACCCCCGAGGTGGCCAACCCCCCAAGATGGCCACCCCATCCCCAAGAGGACCATCCCCAGGTGGCCACCTCCATCGGGTGGGTCACCCCCGAGGTGGCCACCCCCCAAGATGGCCACCCCATCCCCAAGAGGACCATCCCCAGGTGGCCACCTCCATCATGGGGGTCACCCCCGAGGTGGCCAACCCACAAGATGGCCACCCCATCCCCAAGAGGACCATCCCCAGGTGGCCACCTCCGTCACGTGGGTCACCCCCGAGGTGGCCAACCCCCAAGATGGCCACCCCATCCCCAAGAGGACCATCCCCAGGTGGCCACCCTCCATCGTGCGGGTCACCCCCCGAGGTGGCCAACCCCCAAGATGGCCACCCCATCCCCAAGAGGACCATCCCCAGGTGGCCACCTCCGTCACGTGGGTCACCCCCGAGGTGGCCAACCCCCAAGATGGCCACCCCATCCCCAAGAGGACCATCCCCAGGTGGCCACCTCCATCGTGCGGGTCACCCCCGAGGTGGCCCAACCCCCAAGATGGCCACCCCATCCCCAAGAGGACCATCCCCAGGTGGCCACCTCCATCACGGGGGTCACCCCCGAGGTGGCCACCCCCAAGATGGCCACCCCATCCCCAAGAGGACCATCCCCAGGTGGCCACCTCCATCGTGCGGGTCACCCCCGAGGTGGCCAACCCCCAAGATGGCCACCCCATGCCCAAGAGGACCATCCCCAGGTGGCCACCTCCATCGGGTGGGTCACCTCCGAGGTGGCCAACCCCCGCGATGGCCACCCCATCCCCAAGGTGGCCACCTCCATCGTGCAGGTCACCCCCAAGAGGACCACCCCAAGGTGGCCACCTCCATCACGTGGGTCACTCCCAAGGTGGCCACCCCCAAGGCGACCACGCTAAGGTGGCCACCTCCATCGTGCGGGTCACCCCCCCGAGGTGGCCACCCCGTCCCCAAGGCGGCCGCCGCGAGGTCACCTTTCAACTTGGAGCGCACTTTGTTCGCCGTCTTCTTGATGTCGGCCGTGAGGTCCTCCAGCTCCTGCTTCGTCTCTGGGGAGGTGGGGACACGTCACGTCACCCCCCCGGTGTCACCGGCCCTGAGGTGGCCCCGGTTCCTGGTGTCCCCTCCATCCCACGTGTCCCCCTTGGTGGCCCCAGTTCCTGGTGTCCCTCCATCCCACGTGTCCCCCATGGTGGCCCCCGTTCCTGGTGTCCCTCCATCCCACGTGTCCCCCATGGTGTTCCTCCATCCCACGTGTCCCCATGGTGGCCCCCGTTCCTGGTGTCCCTCCATCCCACGTGTCCCCCCATGGTGTTCCTCCATCCCACATGTCCCCATGGTGGCCCCCGTTCCTGGTGTCCCTCCATCCCACGTGTCCCCCATGGTGTTCCTCCATCCCACGTGTCCCCCATGGTGGCCCCCATTCCTGGTGTATCCCACGTGTCCCCCATCATGTTCCCGGTTCCTGGTGTCCCTCCATCCCACGTGTCCCCCCATGGTGTTCCTGGTGTCCCCACACCCCACGTGTCCCCGGTTCCTGGTGTCCCTCCATCCCACGTGTCCCCATGGTGGCCCCCATTCCTGGTGTCCCTCCATCCCACGTATCCCCATGGTGGCCCCGGTTCCTCGTGTCCCTCCATCCCACGTGTCCTTCATGGTGGCCCCGGTTCCTGGTGTCCCCCCGCCCCACGTGTCCCCCTCAGCATCCCCCGTCCCCCCCCTCCCCCCGCCCCCCCGTGCCCCCGCTCACTCTCGTCGGGGTTGTGGGGCGGCCAGGATGGCGCTGTGCTGCTTCTTCACCTGCTCCACGTCCTCCGACAGCTTCTCGATGCAGCCCCGGATCTCCTCCACCTGCGGGGGGAGGGGGAGGGGGGGGACAGACATGGGGGGGGCACGGGGGGGGGACGCCATGGGGGTCATGGGGGAGATGGAGGACACCATGGAGGAGGACCATGAGGGTCATGGGGGAGATGGAGGACACCATGGAGGAGACCATGAGGGTCATGGGGGACATGGAGGACACCATGGAGGAGACCATGAGGGTCATGGGGGAGATGGAGGACACCATGGAGGAGACCATGAGGGTCATGGGGGAGATGGAGGACACCATGGAGGAGACCATGAGGGTCATGGGGGAGATGGAGGACACCATGGGGGACACCATGAGGGTCATGGGGGAGATGGAGGACACCATGGGGGACACCATGAGGGTCATGGGGGAGATGGAGGACACCATGGAGGAGACCATGAGGGTCATGGGGGACATGGAGGACACCATGGAGGAGGACCATGAGGGTCATGGGGGACATGGAGGACACCATGGAGGAGACCATGAGGGTCATGGGGGAGATGGAGGACACCATGGAGGAGACATGAGGGTCATGGGGGAGATGGAGGACACCATGGAGGACACCATGAGGGTCATGGGGGTCACAGGGGGACATGGAGGACACCATGGAGGAGACCATGAGGGTCATGGGGGTCACGGGGGACATGGGGGACACCATGAGGGTCATGGGGGACACCAATGGAGGAGAGCATGGAGGTCATGGGGGACATGGGGGACACGGAGGAGATCATGGAGGAGACCATGAGGGTCATGGGGGGTCACGGGGGAGATGGAGGAGACCATGGGGGACACCACGGGGGTCACGGGGGACACCAATGGAGGAGAGCATGGGGGTCACGGGGGGACACCATGAGGGTCATGGGGGTCACGGGAGACATGGGGCACACCATGGAGGAGACCATGGGGATCATGGGGGTCATGGGGGGACACCATGGGGGTCACGGGGGGGTTTGTCCCCCACCTGCTCGAAGAACTCGTCCATGAAATGGTCGCGGTCGACGTGGACGACTTCGTCCTCATCGTCGCTGTCCTTGGCCTGCGGGGGGCAGCGTCAGCGGGGGGGGGGCCCCCCAAAAATCCCGGGGGGGAGGGGGAGGGGGGCCAAAATCCCAGGGGGGGGGCCTCAAAATCCCGGGTTGAGGGGGCCCAAAATCCCGGGGGGGGGCCCTCAAAATCCCGGGGGGGGGGCTCAAAATCCCGGGTTGAGGGGGCCAAAATCCCGGGGGGGGGCCCCAAAATCCCGGGGGTGGGGGGCCAAAATCCCGGGGGGGGGGCCTCAAAATCCCGGGTTGAGGGGGCCAAAATCCCGGGGGGGGGCCGCAAAAATCCCAGGGGGGGGGGGCTCAAAATCCCGGGGGGGGGGGCTCAAAATCCCGGGTTGAGGGGGCCAAAATCCCGGGGGGGGCCCCAAAATCCCAGGGGGGGGCCTCAAAATCCCAGGGAGGGGCCTCAAAATCCCAAGGGGGGGGCCTCAAAATCCAAGGGGGGGGGGCCCAAAATCCGGGGAGGGGCCCAAAATCCTGGGGGGGGGGGGGCAAAGTCCCGGGGGGGGCCTCAAAATCCCGGGGGGGGGGGACACAGGTGGGGGGGGGGGGACATGACACTCATGGGGAGGCACCCGGGGGGGGGGGGGGGGGGGAACACCCCAAAATCCGGGGGGGGGCGGGATACCTGGGGGGGGGACACACAACACCCCTGAAATTTCGGGGGGGGGGGGCAACCCTTGTGGGGGGGGGGTACCCCAAAATCCTGAAGTGGGGCACCCGGGGGGGGGGGGGGCACCCCAAAACCCTTCGGGGGGGGGTCCCAGATTGGGGGAGGGACCCTGGTATTTAGGGGGGGGAGGGGGGGGTGTCCCGGTGTTTGGGGGGGGGGTCCCACGTGACCTTGGGGGGGGGGGAAGGGGGGTCGGAAATGGGGGGGGGGGGGGGACACGACCCGGCATTGGGGGACCCAGGCGCCTCCCCCCCCCTCCCCCTCCTCCATTCACAAACTCGTCCCCGCGCTCCCATTGGCTGCCCGACCCCCCCCCTTCCCACGCCCCCCCCCCCCCCCCCCATTCACAAATTCGTCCCCCGCGCCCCCATTGACTGGCTCCTCCCCCCCCCCCCCCCCCCCGCCGCCTCACGAGCTCGGGCCCTGATTGGCCGAGGGCCGTGACTCATCTGCGTGGCCCTGATCCCTCCCCGCTGCCGCCCGCTCTGATTGGCTGCCCCACACCCCCACACCCCCCCCGCTTCCCGGGAACCTCATTTGCATAAAAGCGCCCGCCCACCCCCCCGCCCCATTCACCTGCCGGGAGGGCTGATTTGCATACGCCCCGCCCCCCCGCCCCAACTCTCATTTGCATAACCCCGCCCCTGCCACCACAGCCCACCCCCCGCCATTGGCTCCCCGCCGCTCCTTTGCATGCGGCGGCTCATTGGCCGCCGGCGCCGGGCTCATTTGCATAAGGGGAGGGGCGGGTGCCAGCGGAGGGGATCCCCGCAGCCCATTGGCTGAGCCCGGGGGTGATCCCCTGGCGGAGGCCCCGCCCCCTTGCGGGGACCCAGGCGCCCCATAGCGCCCCATAGCGCCCCATAGAGCCCGCCTACTGCCCCCTGTAGTGCCCCATAGCGACCCACAGAGCCCCATAGTGCCCCATAGCAACTGCATACCGCACCCTATAGAGCCCCATAGCGCCCCATAGCTCCCTATAGCGCCCCATAGAGCCCGCCTACCGCCCCCTATAGTGCCCCATAGCGACCCATAGGGACCCATAGCGCCCTATAGTGGCCATAACGCCCCACAGAGCCTGCCTACTGCCCCCTATAGTGCCCCATAGCGCCCCATGGAGCCCCATAGCGACCCATAGAGCCCCATAGGGCCCCACAGCAACTGTCCACGGCACCCTATAGTGCCCCATAGCGACCCACAGAGCCCTAGAGAGCCCCATAGCGCCCCACAGCCACTGCCCACTGCACCCTATAGAGCCCTAGAGCGCCCTATAGTGCCCCATAGCGCCCTATAGAGCCCCATAATGCCCTATAACACTCACCTACTTCGCCCTATAGCAGCCTGTAGCACCCCCATAGCGCCCCACGGTGCCCTTCAGCACCCTACAGTGCCCCATAGCACCCTCTAGCGCCCGCCTACCGCACCCTATAGCACCCCACAGTGCCCATAGAGCCCGCTTACTGCGCCTCATGGCGCCCCATAGCGCCCCACAGCATCCCATAGCCCCCCCCCATCACCCCATTGCACCCCATAGCACCCCATAGGCCCCACAGTACCCCCATAGCCCCCCTATAGCTCCCCATAGCGCCCCATAGCATCCCATAGCACCCACGGCATCTTCTGCACCCCATAGCACCCTATAGCCTCCCGTAGCACCCTATGGTGCCCCATAGCATCCACCGCATCCTCTGCACCCCATAGCACCCCATCGCACCCTCTGCACCCCAACATCTCCCTATAGCCCCCCCCCCCAGCCCCCCACATCACCCCATAGCCCCCCCAGCACCCTCTGCACCCCATAGCACCCTATAGCCTCCGTAGCACCCTACGGTGCCCCATAGCACCCCATAGCACCCTCAGCATCCTCTGCACCCCCATAGCCCTCCCAGCACCCCATAGCACCCTACAGCTCCCCATAGCACCCTCAGCACCCTATAGCACCCCATAGCCCCCCCCACCCTATAGCAACCCATAGCCCCCCCCAGCATCCTCTGCACCCCATAGCGCCCCACTGCACCCACAGCGTCCTCTGCACCCATAGCACCCTATAGCGCCCCATAGCACCCTCAGCACCCTATACCCCCCCCAGCATCCTCTGCACCCCATAGCGCCCCATAGCCCCCCCAGCCACCCTATACCCCCCCAGCATTCTCTGCACCCCATAGCACCCTATAGCACCCTATAGCACCCCACAGCCCCCCCAGCATCCTCTGCACCCCATAGCACCCTATAGCGCCCCATAGCACCTCAGCACCCTATACCCCCCCCAGCATCCTCTGCACCCCATAGTGCCCCATAGCCCCCCCCAGCCACCCTATACCATAGTACCCTATAGCACCCCATAGCACCCTATAGTGCCCCATAGCCCCCCCAGCATCCTCTGCACCCCATAGCGCCCTATAGCCCTGCATTGCACCCCCCCAGCATCCTCTGCACCCCATAGCGCCCCATAGCACCCTATAGCACCCTATAGCGCCCCACAGCCCCCCCAGCATCCTCTGCACCCCATAGCACCCTATAGCGCCCCATAGCACCCTATAGCGCCCCATAGCCCCCCTGGCACCCTATACCCCCCCCAGCATCCTCTGCACCCCATAGCGCCCTATAGCACCCCATAGCACCCTATAGCGCCCCACAGCACCCCCCGGCACCCCATAGCCCCCCCCATCACCCTATACCCCCCCCCAGCATCCTCTGCACCCCATAGCACCCTATAGCACCCCATAGCACCCTATAGCGCCCCATAACCCCCCTGGCACGCCATAGCCCCCCCATCACCCTATACCCCCCCCAGCATCCTCTGCACCCCATAGCGCCCCATAGCCCTGCACTGCACCCCCCCAGCATCCATCTTCACCCCATAGCACCCCATAGCACCCTATAGTGCCCCATAGCACCCCATAGCTCCCCCATCACCCTATACTCCCCCCAGCATCTTCTGCACCCAATAGCGCCCTATAGCACCCCATAGCACCCTATAGCGCCCCATAGCCCCCCATAACCCCCCTGGCACCCCATAGCATCCTCAGCACCCCATAGCACCCCATAGCTCCCCCATCACCCTATACCCCCCCCCAGCATCTTCTGCACCCCATAGCGCCCTATAGCGCCTCATAGCACCCTATAGCGCCCCATAGCCCCCCATAACCCCCCTGGCACCCCATAGCACCCCCAGCACCCCATAGCACCCCATAGCTCCCTCATCACCCTATACCCCCCCCCCAGCATCTTCTGCACCCCATAGCGCCCTATAGCACCCTATAGCGCCCCATAGCCCCCCATAACCCCCCTGGCACCCCATAGCCCCCTCAGCACCCCATAGCACCCCATAGCTCCCCCATCACCCTATACCCCCCCCCAGCATCTTCTGCACCCCATAGCGCCCTATAGCGCCCCATAGCACCCTATAGCGCCCCATAGCCCCCCATAACCCCCCTGGCACCCCATAGCCCCCCCAGCACCCCATAGCACCCCATACCCCCCCCAGCACCCTATACCCCCCCCCCCCCCATCCTCTGCACCCCGCAGCCCCGCACGGCACCCGCAGCATCCTCAGCGCCCCCCCCCCCACCCCCCCCACCCCCCAGCCCCCTCCCCCCCCCCCCTCCCCCGGCCCCACATCGCCCCCCATCGCCCCCCATCTCCCCCCTCCCCGCCCCCCCCCCCCCCCTTTCCCCGCTCACGCTGCGGAGCTCCTGGGTCCGGTCCTTCATGGCGGGGGGAGGGGGCGGGAGGGGACCCGG
>NW_026529655.1:0-71309 GCF_028500815.1 Rissa tridactyla | reverse complement strand
CCCTACCGGAAAATGCTTCGCAGGCTGGCGTGGCGGCGCCACGTGGGCGCCGGTGTCGCCGAATCTGACGGCCGACGGAAAGCCCGCAGCCCCACGGGCTGTGGGGCCACGCGAGCGGCTGCCAAAGAGCTTTCCAACGAGGCACGGCTTTCCCTCCTGGCTCTTTGGGCGTGGGAGCTGTCGCCAGAGCCACGGCCCTACCGGAAAATGCTTTGCAGTCTGGCGCGGCAGCACCACGTGGGCGCCGGTGTCGCCGAGGCTGACGGCCGCCGGAAAGCCCGCAGCCCCACGGGCTGTGGGGCCACGCGAGTGGCTGTCAAAGAGCTTTCCAACGAGGCACGGCTTTCCCTCCTGGCTCTTCGGGGGTGGGAGCTGTCGCCAGAGCCGCGGCCCTACCGGAAAATGCTTCGCAGGCTGGCGCGGGGCCGCCACGTGGGCGCCGGTGTCGCCGAGGCTGACCGCCGCCGGAAAGCCCGCAGCCCCACGGGCTGTGTTGCCACGCGAGCGGCTGCCAAAGTGCTTTCCAAGGAGGCAGGGCTTTCCCTCCTGGCTCTTCGGGCGTGGGAGCTGTCGCCAGAGCCGCAGCCCTACCGGAAAATGCTTCGCAGGCTGGCGCGGCGGCGCCACGTGGGCGCCGGTGTCACCGAGGCTGACGGCCGCCGGAAAGCCCGCAGCCCCACGGGCTGTGGGGCCACGCGAGCGGCTGCCAAAGTGCTTTCCAAGGAGGCAGGGCTTTCCCTCCTGGCTCTTCGGGCGTGGGAGCTGTCGCCAGAGCCGCAGCCCTACCGGAAAATGCTTCGCAGGCTGGCGCGGCGGCGCCACGTGGGCGCCGGTGTCGCCGAGGCTGACGGCCGCCAGAAAGCCCGCAGCCCCACGTGCTGTGGGGCCACGCGAGCGGCTGCCAAAGAGCTTTCCAAGGAGGCACGGCTTTCCCTCCTGGCTCTTCGGGCGTGGGAGCTGTCGCCAGAGCCGCGGCCCTACTGGAAAATGCCTCGCAGTCTGGCGCGGCGGCGCCACGTGGGCGCCGGTGTCGCCGAGGCTGACGGCCGCCGGAAAGCCCGCAGCCCCACGGGCTGTGGGGCCACGCGAGCGGCTGCTAAAGAGCTTTCCAAGGAGGCACGGCTTTCCCTCCCGGCTCTTCGGGCATGGGAGCTGTCGCCAGAGCCGCGGCCCTACCGGAAAATGCTTCGCAGGCTGGCGCGGCAGCGCCACGTGGGCGCCGGTGTCGCCGAGGCTGACGGCCGCTGGAAAGCCCGCAGCCCCACGGGCTGTGGGGCCACGCGAGCGGCTGCCAAAGAGCTTTCCAAGGAGGCACGGCTTTCCCTCCTGGCTCTTCGGACGTGGGAGCTGTCGCCAGAGCCGCGGCCCTACCAGAAAATGCTTCGCAGGCTGGCGCGGCGGCGCCACGTGGGCGCCGGTGTCGCCGAGGCTGACAGCCGCCGGAAAGCCCGCAGCCCCACGGGCTGTGGGGCCACGCGAGCGGCTGCCAAAGAGCTTTCCAACGAGGCACGGCTTTCCCTCCTGGCTCTTCGGGCGTGGGAGCTGTCGCCAGAGCCGCGGCCCTACCGGAAAATGCTTCGCAGGCTGCCGTGGCCGCGCCACGTGGGCGCCGGTGTCGCCGAATCTGACGGCCGACGGAAAGCCCGCAGCCCCACGGGCTGTGGGGCCACGCGAGCGGCTGCCAAAGAGCTTTCCAGCGAGGCACGGCTTTCCCTCCTGGCTCTTCGGGCGTGGGAGCTGTCGCCAGAGCCACGGCCCTACCGGAAAATGCTTTGCAGTCTGGCGCGGCAGCACCACGTGGGCGCCGGTGTCGCCGAGGCTGACGGCCGCCGGAAAGCCCGCAGCCCCACGGGCTGTGGGGCCACGCGAGTGGCTGTCAAAGAGCTTTCCAACGAGGCACGGCTTTCCCTCCTGGCTCTTCGGGGGTGGGAGCTGTCGCCAGAGCCGCGGCCCTACCGGAAAATGCTTCGCAGGCTGGCACGGCGGCGCCACGTGGGCACCGGTGTCGCCGAGGCTGACGGCCGCTGGAAAGCCCGCAGCCCCACGGGCTGTGGGGCCACGCGAGCGGCTGCCAAAGAGCTTTCCAACGAGGCACGTCTTTCCCTCCTGGCTCTTCGGACGTGGGAGCTGTCGCCAGAGCCGCGGCCCTACCGGAAAATGCTTCGCAGGCTGGCGTGGCGGCGCCACGTGGGCGCCGGTGTCGCCAAGGCTGACGGCCGCCGGAAAGCCCGCAGCCCCACGGGCTGTGGGGCCACGCGAGCGGCTGCCAAAGAGCTTTCCAACGAGGCACGGCTTTCCCTCCTGGCTCTTCGGGCATGGGAGCTGTCGCCAGAGCCGCGGCCCTACCGGAAAATGCTTCGCAGGCTGGCGCGGCGGCGCCACGTGGGCGCCGGTGTCGCCGAGGCTGACGGCCGCCGGAAAGCCCGCAGCCCCACGGGCTGTGGGGCCACGCGAGCGGCTGCCAAAGAGCTTTCCAACGAGGCACGGCTTTCCCTCCTGGCTCTTCGGGCGTGGGAGCTGTCGCCAGAGCCGCGGCCCTACCGGAAAATGCTTCGCAGGCTGGCGTGGCGGCGCCACGTGGTCGCAGGTGTCACCGAGGCTGACGGCCGCCGGAAAGCCCGCCGCCCCACGGGCTGTGGGGCCACGCGAGCGGCTGCCAAAGAGGTTTCCAACGAGGCACGGCTTTCCCTCCTGGCTCTTCGGGCGTGGGAGCTGTCGCCAGAGCCGCGGCCCTACCGGAAAATGCTTCGCAGGCTGCCGTGGCCGCGCCACGTGGGCGCCGGTGTCGCCAAGGCTGACGGCCGCCGGAAAGCCCGCAGCCCCACGGGCTGTGGGGCCACGCGAGCGGCTGCCAAAGAGCTTTCCAAGGAGGCACGGCTTTCCCTCCTGGCTCTTCGGGCGTGGGAGCTGTCGCCAGAGCTGCGGCCCTACCGGAAAATGCTTCGCAGGCTGGCGTGGCGGCGCCACGTGGGCGCCGGTGTCGCCGAGGCTGACGGCCGCCGGAAAGCCCGCAGCCCCACGGGCTGTGGGGTCACGTGAGCGGCTGCCAAAGAGCTTTCCAATGAGGCACGGCTTTCCCTCCTGGCTCTTCGTACGTGGGAGCTGTCGCCAGAGCCGCGGCCCTACCGGAAAATGCTTCGCAGGCTGGTGTTGCGGCGCCACGTGGGCGCTGGTGTCGCCGAATGTGACGGCCACCGGAAAGCCCGCAGCCCCACAGGCTGTGGGGCCACGCGAGTGGCTACCAAAGAGCTTTCCAAGGAGGCACGGCTTTCCCTCCTGGCTCTTCGGGCGTGGGAGCTGTCGCCAGAGCCACGGCCCTACCGGAAAATGCTTCGCAGTCTGGCGCGGCGGCGCCACGTGGGCGCCGGTGTCGCCGAGGCTGACGGCCGCTGGAAAGCCCGCAGCCCCACGGGCTGTGGGGCCACGCGAGCGGCTGCCAAAGAGCTTTCCAAGGAGGCATGGCTTTCCCTCCTGGCTCTTCGGACGTGGGAGCTGTCGCCAGAGCCGCGGCCCTACCAGAAAATGCTTCGCAGGCTGGCGCGGCGGCGCCACGTGGGCGCCGGTGTCGCCGAGGCTGACAGCCGCCGGAAAGCCCGCAGCCCCACGGGCTGTGGGGCCACGCGAGCGGCTGCCAAAGAGCTTTCCAAGGAGGCACGGCTTTCCCTCCTGGCTCTTCGTACGTGGGAGCTGTCGCCAGAGCCGCGGCCCTACCGGAAAATGCTTCGCAGGCTGGCGTGGCGGCGCCACGTGGGCGCCAGTGTCGCCGAATCTGACGGCCGACGGAAAGCCCGCAGCCCCACGGGCTGTGGGGCCACGCGAGCGGCTGCAAAGAGCTTTCCAACGAGGCACGGCTTTCCCTCCTGGCTCTTCGGGCGTGGGAGCTGTCGCCAGAGCCGCGGCCCTACCGGAAAATGCTTCGCAGGCTGGCACGGCGGCGCCACGTGGGCGCCGGTGTCGCCGAGGCTGACGGCCGCCGGAAAGCCCGCAGCCCCACGGGCTGTGGGGCCACGCGAGTGGCTGTCAAAGAGCTTTCCAACGAGGCACGGCTTTCCCTCCTGGCTCTTCGGGGGTGGGAGCTGTCGCCAGAGCCGCGGCCCTACCGGAAAATGCTTCGCAGGCTGGCACGGCGGCGCCACGTGGGCACCGGTGTCGCCGAGGCTGACGGCCGCTGGAAAGCCCGCAGCCCCACGGGCTGTGGGGCCACGCGAGCGGCTGCCAAAGAGCTTTCCAACGAGGCACGTCTTTCCCTCCTGGCTCTTCGGACGTGGGAGCTGTCGCCAGAGCCGCGGCCCTACCGGAAAATGCTTCGCAGGCTGGCGTGGCGGCGCCACGTGGGCGCCGGTGTCGCCAAGGCTGACGGCCGCCGGAAAGCCCGCAGCCCCACGGGCTGTGGGGCCACGCGAGCGGCTGCCAAAGAGCTTTCCAACGAGGCACGGCTTTCCCTCCTGGCTCTTCGGGCATGGGAGCTGTCGCCAGAGCCGCGGCCCTACCGGAAAATGCTTCGCAGGCTGGCGCGGCGGCGCCACGTGGGCGCCGGTGTCGCCGAGGCTGACGGCCGCCGGAAAGCCCGCAGCCCCACGGGCTGTGGGGCCACGCGAGCGGCTGCCAAAGAGCTTTCCAACGAGGCACAGCTTTCCCTCCTGGCTCTTCGGGCGTGGGAGCTGTCGCCAGAGCCGCGGCCCTACCGGAAAATGCTTCGCAGGCTGGCGTGGCGGCGCCACGTGGTCGCAGGTGTCACCGAGGCTGACGGCCGCCGGAAAGCCCGCAGCCCCACGGGCTGTGGGGCCACGCGAGCGGCTGCCAAAGAGGTTTCCAACGAGGCACGGCTTTCCCTCCTGGCTCTTCGGGCGTGGGAGCTGTCGCCAGAGCCGCGGCCCTACCGGAAAATGCTTCGCAGGCTGCCGTGGCCGCGCCACGTGGGCGCCGGTGTCGCCAAGGCTGACGGCCGCCGGAAAGCCCGCAGCCCCACGGGCTGTGGGGCCCCGCGAGCGGCTGCCAAAGAGCTTTCCAAGGAGGCACGGCTTTCCCTCCTGGCTCTTCGGGCGTGGGAGCTGTCGCCAGAGCTGCGGCCCTACCGGAAAATGCTTCGCAGGCTGGCGTGGCGGCGCCACGTGGGCGCCGGTGTCGCCGAGGCTGACGGCCGCCGGAAAGCCCGCAGCCCCACGGGCTGTGGGGTCACGTGAGCGGCTGCCAAAGAGCTTTCCAATGAGGCACGGCTTTCCCTCCTGGCTCTTCGTACGTGGGAGCTGTCGCCAGAGCCGCGGCCCTACCGGAAAATGCTTCGCAGGCTGGTGTTGCGGCGCCACGTGGGCGCTTGTGTCGCCGAATGTGACGGCCACCGGAAAGCCCGCAGCCCCACAGGCTGTGGGGCCACGCGAGTGGCTACCAAAGAGCTTTCCAAGGAGGCACGGCTTTCCCTCCTGGCTCTTCGGGCGTGGGAGCTGTCGCCAGAGCCACGGCCCTACCGGAAAATGCTTCGCAGTCTGGCGCGGCGGCGCCACGTGGGCGCGGTGTCGCCGAGGCTGACGGCCGCCGGAAAGCCCGCAGCCCCACGTGCTGTGGGGCCACGCGAGCGGCTGCCAAAGAGCTTTCCAAGGAGGCACGGCTTTCCCTCCCTGGCTCTTCGGGCGTGGGAGCTGTCGCCAGAGCCGCGGCCCTACCGGAAAATGCTTCGCAGGCTGGTGCGGCGGCGCCACGTGGGCGCCGGTGTCGCCGAGGTTGACGGCCGCCAGAAAGCCCCCCAGCCCCACGTGCTGTGGGGCCACGCGAGCGGCTGCCAAAGAGCTTTCCAAGGAGGCACGGCTTTCCCTCCTGGCTCTTCGGGCGTGGGAGCTGTCGCCGGAGCCGCGGCCCTACTGGAAAATGCTTCGCAGGCTGGCGCGGCGGCGCCACGTGGGCGCCGGTGTCGCCGAGGCTGACGGCCGCCGGAAAGCCCGCAGCCCCACGGGCTGTGGGGCCACGCGAGCGGCTGCCAAAGAGCTTTCCAAGGAGGCACGGCTTTCCCTCCTGGCTCTTCGGACGTGGGAGCTGTCGCCAGAGCTGCGGCCCTACCAGAAAATGCTTCGCAGGCTGGCGCGGCGGCGCCACGTGGGCGCCGGTGTCGCCGAGGCTGACAGCCGCCGGAAAGCCCGCAGCCCCACGGGTGTGTGGGGCCACGCGAGCGGCTGCCAAAGAGCTTTCCAACGAGGCACGGCTTTCCCTCCTGGCTCTTCGTACGTGGGAGCTGTCGCCAGAGCCGCGGCCCTACCGGAAAATGCTTCGCAGGCTGGCGTGGCGGCGCCACGTGGGCGCTGGTGTCGCCGAATGTGACGGCCGCCGGAAAGCCCGCAGCCCCACAGGCTGTGGGGCCACGCGAGTGGCTACCAAAGAGCTTTCCAAGGAGGCACGGCTTTCCCTCCTGGCTCTTCGGGCGTGGGAGCTGTCGCGAGAGCCACGGCCCTACCGGAAAATGCTTTGCAGTCTGGCGCGGGCAGCACCACGTGGGCGCCGGTGTCGCCGAGGCTGACGGCCGCCGGAAAGCCCGCAGCCCCACGGGCTGTGGGGCCACGCGAGTGGCTACCAAAGAGCTTTCCAAGGAGGCACGGCTTTCCCTCCTGGCTCTTCGGGGGTGGGAGCTGTCGCCAGAGCCGCGGCCCTACCGGAAAATGCTTCGCAGGCTGGCACGGCGGCGCCACGTGGGCACCGGTGTCGCTGAGGCTGACGGCCGCCGGAAAGCCCGCAGCCCCACGGGCTGTGGGGCCACGCGAGCGGCTGCCAAAGAGCTTTCCAACGAGGCACGTCTTTCCCTCCTGGCTCTTCGGACGTGGGAGCTGTTGCCAGAGCCGCGGCCCTACCGGAAAATGCTTCGCAGGCTGGCGTGGCCGCGCCACGTGGGCGCTGGTGTCGCCGAATCTGACGGCGGCCGGAAAGCCCGCAGCCCCACGGGCTGTGGGGCCACGCGAGCGGCTGCCAAAGAGCTTTCCAAGGAGGCACGGCTTTCCCTCCTGGCTCTTCGGGCGTGGGGAGCTGTCGCCAGAGCCGCGGCCCTACCGGAAAATGCTTCGCAGGCTGGCGTGGCCGCGCCACGTGGGCGCCGGTGTCGCCAAGGCTGACGGCCGCCGGAAAGCCCGCAGCCCCACGGGCTGTGGGGCCACGCGAGCGGCTGCCAAAGAGCTTTCCAAGGAGGCACGGCTTTCCCTCCTGGCTCTTCGGGCGTGGGAGCTGTCGCCAGAGCCGCGGCCCTACTGGAAAATGCTTCGCAGGCTGGCGTGGCGGCGACACGTGGGCGCTGGTGTCGCCGAATGTGACGGCCGCGGAAAGCCCGCAGCCCCACAGGCTGTGGGGCCACGCGACGCGGCTGCCAAAGAGCTTTCCAACGAGGCACGGCTTTCCCGCCTGGCTCTTCGGGCGTGGGAGCTGTCGCCAGAGCCGCGGCCCTACCGGAAAATGCTTTGCAGGCTGGCGCGGAGGCGTCACGTGGGCGCCGGTGTCGCCGAGGCTGACGGCCGCCGGAAAGCCCGCAGCCCCACGGGCTGTGGGGCCACGCGAGTGGCTGCCAAAGAGCTTTCCAAGGAGGCACGGCTTTCCCTCCTGGCTCTTCGGGCGTGGGAGCTGTCGCCAGAGCCGCGGCCCTACTGGAAAATGCTTCGCAGGCTGGCGCGGCGGCGCCACGTGGGCGCCGGTGTCGCCGAGGGTGACGGCCGCCGGAAAGCCCGCAGCCCCACGGGCTGTGTGGCCACGCGAGCGGCTGCTAAAGAGCTTTCCAAGGAGGCACGGCTTTCCCTCCTGGCTCTTCGGGCATGGGAGCTGTCGCCAGAGCCACGGCCCTACCGGAAAATGCTTCGCAGGCTGGCGCGGCGGCGCAACGTGGGCGCCGGTGTCGCCGAGGCTGACGGCCGCCGGAAAGCCCGCAGCCCCACGGGCTGTGGGGCCACGCGAGCGGCTGCCAAAGAGCTTTTCCAACGAGGCACGGCTTTCCCTCCTGGCTCTTCGGCGTGGGAGCTGTCGCCAGAGCCGCGGCCCTACCGGAAAATGCTTCGCAGTCTGGCGCGGCGGCGCCACGTGGGCACCGGTGTCGCCGAGGCTGACGGCCGCCGGAAAGCCCGCAGCCCCACGGGCTGTGGGGCCACGCGAGCGGCTGCCAAAGAGCTTTCCAACGAGGCACGTCTTTCCCTCCTGGCTCTTCGGACGTGGGAGCTGTCGCCAGAGCCGCGGCCCTACCGGAAAAATGCTTCGCAGGCTGGCGTGGCCGCGCCACGTGGGCGCCGGTGTCGCCAAGGCTGACGGCCGCCGGAAAGCCCGCAGCCCCACGGGCTGTGGGGCCACGCGAGCGGCTGCCAAAGAGGTTTCCAACGAGGCACGGCTTTCCCTCCTGGCTCTTCGGGCGTGGGAGCTGTCGCCAGAGCCGCGGCCCTACCGGAAAATGCTTCGCAGGCTGGCGCGGCCGCGCCACGTGGGCGCCTGTGTCGACGAGGCTGACGACCGCCGGAAAGCCCGCAGCCCCACGGGCTGTGGGGCCACGCGAGCGGCTGCCAAAGAGCTTTCCAATGAGGCACGGCTTTCCCTCCTGGCTCTTCGGGCGTGGGAGCTGTCGCCAGAGCCGCGGCCCTACCGGAAACTGCTTTGCAGGCTGGCGCGGCGGCGCCACGTGGGCGCCGGTGGCGGGGAGGCTCTCTTCCGCCGGAAAGCCCACAGCCCCACGGGCTGTGGGGCCACGCGAGCGGCTGCCAAAGAGCTTTCCAAGGAGGCACGGCTTTCCCTCCTGGCTCTTCGGGTCGTGGGAGCTGTCGCCAGAGCCGCGGCCCTACCGGAAAATGCTTCGCAGGCTGGCGCGGCCGCGCCACGTGGGCGCCGGTGTCGCCAAGGCTGACGGCCGCCAGAAAGCCCGCAGCCCCACGGGCTGTGTGGCACGCGAGCGGCTGCCAAAGAGCTTTCCAAGGAGGCACGGCTTTCCCTCCTGGCTCTTCGGGCGTGGGAGCTGTCGCCAGAGCTGCGGCTCTACCGGAAAATGCTTCGCAGGCTGGCGCGGGCGGCGCCACGTGGGCGCCGGTGTCGCCAAGGCTGACGGCCGCCGGAAAGCCCGCAGCCCCACGGGCTGTGGGGCCACGCGAGCGGCTGCCAAAGAGGTTTCCAACGAGGCACGGCTTTCCCTCCTGGCTCTTCGGGCGTGGGAGCTGTCGCCAGAGCCGCGGCCCTACCGGAAAATGCTTCGCAGGCTGGCGTGGCCGCACCACGTGGGCGCCGGTGTCGCCAAGGCTGACGGCCGCCGGAAAGCCCGCAGCCCCACGGGCTGTGGGGCCACGCGAGCGGCTGCCAAAGAGCTTTCCAATGAGGCAGGGCTTTCCCTCCTGGCTCTTCGGGGCGTGGGAGCTGTCGCCAGAGCCGCGGCCCTACTGGAAAATGCTTTGCAGGCTGGCGTGGCCGCGCCACGTGGGCGACGGTGTCGCCGAATCTGACGGCCGCCGGAAAGCCCGCAGCCCCACGGGCTGTGGTGCCACGCGAGCGGCTGCCAAAGAGGTTTCCAACGAGGCACGGCTTTCCCTCCTGGCTCTTCGGGCGTGGGAGCTGTCGCCAGAGCCGCGGCCGTACCGGAAAATGCTTCGCAGGCTGGCGCGGCCGCGCCACGTGGGCGCCTGTGTCGACGAGGCTGACGGCCGCCGGAAAGCCCGCAGCCCCACGGGCTGTGGGGCCACGCGAGCGGCTGCCAAAGAGCTTTCCAACGAGGCACGGCTTTCCCTCCTGGCTCTTCGGGCGTGGGAGCTGTCGCCAGAGCCGCGGCCCTACCGGAAAATGCTTTGCAGGCTGGCGTGGCGGCGCCACGTGGGCGCCGGTGTCGCCGAGCCTGACGGCCGCCGGAAAGCCCGCAGCCCCACGGGCTGTGGGGCCACGCGAGCGGCTGCCAAAGAGCTTTCCAAGGAGGCACGGCTTTCCCTCCTGGCTCTTCGGGCGTGGGAGCTGTCGCCAGAGCCGCGGCCCTACCGGAAAATGCTTCGCAGGCTGGCGCGGCCGCGCCACGTGGGCGCCGGTGTCGCCAAGGCTGACGGCCGCCAGAAAGCCCGCAGCCCCACGGGCTGTGTGGCACGCGAGCGGCTGCCAAAGAGCTTTCCAAGGAGGCACGGCTTTCCCTCCTGGCTCTTCGGGCGTGGGAGCTGTCGCCAGAGCTGCGGCTCTACCGGAAAATGCTTCGCAGGCTGGCGTGGCCGCGCCACGTGGGCGCCGGTGTCGCCGAATCTGATGGCCGCCGGAAAGCCCGCAGCCCCACGGGCTGTGGGGCCACGCGAGCGGCTGCCAAAGAGCTTTCCAAGGAGGCACGGCTTTCCCTCCTGGCTCTTCGGGCGTGGGAGCTGTCGCCAGAGCCGCGGCCCTACTGGAAAATGCTTCGCAGGCTGGCGCGGCGGCGCCACATGGGCGCCGGTGGCGGGGAGGCTGACTTCCGCCGGAAAGCCCACAGCCCCACGGGCTGTGGGGCCACGCGAGCGGCTGCCAAAGAGCTTTCCAATGAGGCACGGCTTTCCCTCCTGGCTCTTCGGGCGTGGGAGCTGTCGCCAGAGACGCGGCCCTACCGGAAAATGCTTTGCAGGCTGGCGTGGCGGCGCCACGTGGGCGCATGTGTCGCCGAGGCTGACGGCCGCCGGAAAGCCCGCAGCCCCACGGGCTGTGGGGCCACGCGAGCGGCTGCCAAAGAGCTTTCCAACAAGGCACGGCTTTCCCTCCTGGCTCTTCGGGCGTGGGAGCTGTCGCCAGAGCCGCGGCCCTACCGGAAAATGCTTCGCAGGCTGGCGCGGGGGCGCCACGTGGGCGCCGGTGTCGCCGAGGCTGACGGCCGCCGGAAAGCCCGCAGCCCCACGGGCTGTGGGGCCACGCGAGCGGCTGCCAAAGAGCTTTCCAAGGAGGCACGGCTTTCCCTCCTGGCTCTTCGGGCGTGGGAGCTGTCGCCAGAGCCGCGGCCCTACCGGAAAATGCTTCGCAGGCTGGCGCGGGGGCGCCACGTGGGCGCCGGTGTCGCCGAGGCTGACGGCCGCCGGAAAGCCCGCAGCCCCACGGGCTGTGGGGCCACGCGAGCGGCTGCCAAAGAGCTTTCCAAGGAGGCACGGCTTTCCCTCCTGGCTCTTCGGGCGTGGGAGCTGTCGCCAGAGCCGCGGCCCTACCGGAAAATGCTTCGCAGGCTGGCGCGGCGGCGCCACGTGGGCGCCGGTGTCGCCGAATCTGACGGCCGCCGGAAAGCCTGCAGCCCCACGGGCTGTGGGGCCACGCGAGCGGCTGCCAAAGAGCTTTCCAACGAGGCACGGCTTTCCCTCCTGGCTCTTCGGGCGTGGGAGCTGTCGCCAGAGCCGCGGCCCTACCGGAAAATGCTTCGCAGGCTGGCGCGGGGGCGCCACGTGGGCGCCGGTGTCGCCGAGTCTGACGGCCGCCGGAAAGCCCGCAGCCCCACGGGCTGTGGGGCCACGCGAGCGGCTGCCAAAGAGCTTTCCAAGGAGGCACGGCTTTCCCTCCTGGCTCTTCGGGCGTGGGAGCTGTCGCCAGAGCTGCGGCCCTACCGGAAAATGCTTCGCAGTCTGGCGCGGCGGCGCCACGTGGGCGCCGGTGTCGCCGAGGCTGACGTCCGCTGGAAAGCCCGCAGCCCCACGGGCTGTGGGGCCACGCGAGCGGCTGCCAAAGAGCTTTCCAAGGAGGCACGGCTTTCCCTCCTGGCTCTTCGGGCGTGGGAGCTGTCGCCAGAGCTGCGGCCCTACCGGAAAATGCTTTGCAGTCTGGTTCGGCCGCACCACGTGGGCGCCGGTGTCACCGAGGCTGACGGCCGCCGGAAAGCCCGCAGCCCCACTGGCTGTGGGGCCACGCGAGCGGCTGCCAAAGAGGTTTCCAACGAGGCACGGCTTTCCCTCCTGGCTCTTCGGGTGTGGGAGCTGTCGCCAGAGCCGCGGCCCTACCGGAAAATGCTTTGCAGGCTGGCGCGGCGGCGCGACGTGGGCGCCGGTGTCGCCGAGGCTGACGGCCGCCGGAAAGCCCACAGCCCCACGGGCTGTGGGGCCACGCGAGCGGCTGCCAAAGAGCTTTCCAAGGAGGCACGGCTTTCCCTCCTGGCTCTTCGGGCATGGGAGCTGTCGCCAGAGCCGCGGCCCTACCGGAAAATGCTTCACAGGCTGGCGTGGCGGCGACACGTGGTCGCAGGTGTCGCCGAGGCTGACGGCCGCCGGAAAGCCCGCAGCCCCACGGGCTGTGGGGCCACGCGAGCGGCTGCTAAAGAGCTTTCCAAGGAGGCAGGGCTTTCCCTCCTGGCTCTTCGGGCGTGGGAGCTGTCGCCAGAGCCGCGGCCCTACCGGAAAATGCTTCGCAGGCTGGCGCGGCGGCGCCACGTGGGCGCCGGTGTCGCCGAGGCTGACGGCCACCGGAAAGCCCGCGGCCCCACGGGCTGTGGGGCCACGCGAGCGGCTGCCAAAGAGCTTTCCAAGGAGGCACGGCTTTCCCTCCTGGCTCTTCGGGCGTGGGAGCTGTCGCCAGAGCCGCGGCCCTACCGGAAAATGCTTTGCAGGCTGGCGCGGCGGCGCCACGTGGGCGCCGGTGTCGCCGAGGCTGACGGCCGCCGGAAAGCCCGCAGCCCCACGGGCTGTGGGGCCACGCGAGCGGCTGCCAAAGAGCTTTCCAACAAGGCACGGCTTTCCCTCCTGGCTCTTCGGGCGTGGGAGCTGTCGCCAGAGCCGCGGCCCTACCGGAAAATGCTTCGCAGTCTGGCGCGGGGGCGCCACGTGGGCGCCGGTGTCGCCGAGGCTGACGGCCGCCGGAAAGCCCGCAGCCCCACGGGCTGTGGGGCCACGCGAGCGGCTGCCAAAGAGGTTTCCAACGAGGCACGGCTTTCCCTCCTGGCTCTTCGGGCGTGGGAGCTGTCGCCAGAGCCGCGGCCCTACCGGAAAATGCTTCGCAGGCTGGCGCGGCGGCGCCACGTGGGCGCCGGTGTCGCCGAGGCTGACGGCCGCTGGAAAGCCCGCAGCCCCACGGGCTGTGGGGCCACGTGAGCGGCTGCCAAAGAGCTTTCCAAGGAGGCACGGCTTTCCCTCCTGGCTCTTCGGGCGTGGGAGCTGTTGCCAGAGCCGCGGCCCTACCGGAAAATGCTTTGCAGGCTGGCGTGGCGGCGCCACGTGGGCGCCGGTGTCGCCGAGGCTGACGGCCGCCGGAAAGCCCGCAGCCCCACGGGCTGTGGGGCCACGCGAGCGGCTGCCAAAGAGGTTTCCAAGGAGGCACGGCTTTCCCTCCTGGCTCTTCGGGCGTGGGAGCTGTCGCCAGAGCCGCGGCCCTACCGGAAAATGCTTCGCAGGCTGGCACGGGGGCGCCACGTGGGCGCCGGTGTCGCCGAGTCTGACGGCCGCCGGAAAGCCCGCAGCCCCACGGGCTGTGGGGCCACGCGAGCGGCTGCCAAAGAGCTTTCCAACGAGGCACGGCTTTCCCTCCTGGCTCTTCGGGCGTGGGAGCTGTCGCCAGAGCCGCGGCCCTACCGGAAAATGCTTCGCAGGCTGGCGCGGCCGCGCCACGTGGGCGCCGGTGTCGCCAAGGCTGACGGCCGCCGGAAAGCCCGCAGCCCCACGGGCTGTGGGGCCACGCGAGCGGCTGCCAAAGAACTTTCCAATGAGGCAGGGCTTTCCCTCCTGGCTCTTCGGGCGTGGGAGCTGTCGCCAGAGCCGCGGCCCTACCGGGAAATGCTTCGCAGGCTGGCGTGGCCGCGCGACGTGGGCGCCGGTGTCGCCGAATCTGACGGCCGCCGGAAAGCCCGCAGCCCCACGGGCTGTGGGGCCACGCGAGCGGCTGCCAAAGAGCTTTCCAAGGAGGCACGGCTTTCCCTCCTGGCTCTTCGGGCGTGGGAGCTGTCGCCAGAGCCATGGCCCTACCGGAAAATGCTTTGCAGTCTGGTTCGGCCGCACTACGTGGGCGCCGGTGTCGCCGAGGCTGACGGCCGCCGGAAAGCCCGCAGCCCCACGGGCTGTGGGGCCACGCGAGCGGCTGCCAAAGAGGTTTCCAACGAGGCACGGCTTTCCCTCCTGGCTCTTCGGGTGTGGGAGCTGTCGCCAGAGCCGCGGCCCTACCGGAAAATGCTTTGCAGGCTGGCGCGACGGCGCCACGTGGGCGCCGGTGTCTCCGAGGCTGACGGCCACCGGAAAGCCCGCAGCCCCACGGGCTGTGGGGCCACGCGAGTGGCTGCGTAAGAGCTTTCCAAGGAGGCACGGCTTTCCCTCCTGGCTCTTCGGGCGTGGGAGCTGTCGCCAGAGCCGCGGCCCTACCGGAAACTGCTTCGCAGGCTGGCGCGGCGGCGCCACGTGGGCGCCGTTGCCGCCGAGGCTGTCGGCCGCCGGAAAGCCCGCAGCCCCACGGGCTGTGGGGCCACGCGAGCGGCTGCCAAAGAGCTTTCCAAGGAGGCACGGCTTTCCCTCCTGGCTCTTCGGGCGTGGGAGCTGTCGCCAGAGCCACGGCCCTACCGGAAAATGCTTCGCAGGCTGGCGTGGCGGCGTAACGTGGGCGCTGGTGTCGCCGAATCTACTACCGGGGAAATCCCGCGGCCCCACGGGCTGTGGGGCCACGCGAGCGGCTGCCAAAGAGCTTTCCAAGGAGGCACGGCTTTCCCTCCTGACTCTTCGGGCGTGGGAGCTGTCGCCAGAGCCGCGGCCCTACCGGAAAATGCTTCGCAGGCTGGCGCGGCGGTGCCACTTGGGCGCCGGTGTCGCCGAGGCTGACGGCCGCCGGAAAGCCCGCAGCCCCACGGGCTGTGGGGCCACGCGAGCGGCTGCCAAAGAGCTTTCCAACGAGGCACGGCTTTCCCTCCTGGCTCTTCGGGCGTGGGAGCTGTCGCCAGAGCCGCGGCCCTACCGGAAAATGCTTCGCAGGCTGGCGCGGCCGCGCCACGTGGGCGCCGGTGTCGCCAAGGCTGACGGCCGCCGGAAAGCCCGCAGCCCCCACGGGCTGTGGGGCCACGCGAGCGGCTGCCAAAGAACTTTCCAATGAGGCAGGGCTTTCCCTCCTGGCTCTTCGGGCGTGGGAGCTGTCGCCAGAGCCGCGGCCCTACCGGGAAATGCTTCGCAGGCTGGCGTGGCCGCGCGACGTGGGCGCCGGTGTCGCCGAATCTGACGGCCGCCGGAAAGCCCGCAGCCCCACGGGCTGTGGGGCCACGCGAGCGGCTGCCAAAGAGCTTTCCAAGGAGGCACGGCTTTCCCTCCTGGCTCTTCGGGCGTGGGAGCTGTCGCCAGAGCCATGGCCCTACCGGAAAATGCTTTGCAGTCTGGTTCGGCCGCACTACGTGGGGCGCCGGTGTCGCCGAGGCTGACGGCCGCCGGAAAGCCCGCAGCCCCACGGGCTGTGGGGCCACGCGAGCGGCTGCCAAAGAGGTTTCCAACGAGGCACGGCTTTCCCTCCTGGCTCTTCGGGTGTGGGAGCTGTCGCCAGAGCCGCGGCCCTACCGGAAAATGCTTTGCAGGCTGGCGCGACGGCGCCACGTGGGCGCCGGTGTCTCCGAGGCTGACGGCCACCGGAAAGCCCGCAGCCCCACGGGCTGTGGGGCCACGCGAGTGGCTGCGTAAGAGCTTTCCAAGGAGGCACGGCTTTCCCTCCTGGCTCTTCGGGCGTGGGAGCTGTCGCCAGAGCCGCGGCCCTACCGGAAACTGCTTCGCAGGCTGGCGCGGCGGCGCCACGTGGGCGCCGTTGCCGCCGAGGCTGTCGGCCGCCGGAAAGCCCGCAGCCCCACGGGCTGTGGGGCCACGCGAGCGGCTGCCAAAGAGCTTTCCAAGGAGGCACGGCTTTCCCTCCTGGCTCTTCGGGCGTGGGAGCTGTCGCCAGAGCCACGGCCCTACCGGAAAATGCTTCGCAGGCTGGCGTGGCGGCGTAACGTGGGCGCTGGTGTCGCCGAATCTACTACCGGGGAAATCCCGCGGCCCCACGGGCTGTGGGGCCACGCGAGCGGCTGCCAAAGAGCTTTCCAAGGAGGCACGGCTTTCCCTCCTGACTCTTCGGGCGTGGGAGCTGTCGCCAGAGCCGCGGCCCTACCGGAAAATGCTTCGCAGGCTGGCGCGGCGGTGCCACTTGGGCGCCGGTGTCGCCGAGGCTGACGGCCGCCGGAAAGCCCGCAGCCCCACGGGCTGTGGGGCCACGCGAGCGGCTGCCAAAGAGCTTTCCAACGAGGCACGGCTTTCCTCCTGGCTCTTCGGGCGTGGGAGCTGTCGCCAGAGCCGCGGCCCTACCGGAACATGCTTCGCAGTCTGGCGCGGCGGCGCCACGTGGGCGACGGTGTCGCCGAGGCTGACGGCCGCCGGAAAGCCCGCAGCCCCACGGGCTGTGGGGCCACGCGAGCGGCTGCCAAAGAGCTTTCCAAGGAGGCACGGCTTTCCCTACTGGCTCTTCGGGCGTGGGAGCTGTCGCCAGAGCCGCAGCCCCTACCGGAAAATGCTTTGCAGGCTGGCGTGGTGGCGCCACGTGGGCACCGGTGTCGCCGAGTCTGACGGCCGACGGAAAGCCCGCAGCCCCACGGGCTGTGGGGCCACGCGAGTGGCTGTCAAAGAGCTTTCCAAGGAGGCACGGCTTTCCCTCCTGGCTCTTCGGGGGTGGGAGCTGTCGCCAGAGCCGCGGCCCTACCGGAAAATGCTTCGCAGGCTGGCGCGGGGGGCGCCACGTGGGCTCCGGTGTCACCGAGGCTTACGGCCACCGGAAAGCCCGCAGCCCCACGGGCTGTGGGGCCACGCGAGCGGCTGCCAAAGAGCTTTCCAAGGAGGCACGTCTTTCCCTCCTGGCTCTTCGGATGTGGGAGCTGTCGCCAGAGCCGCGGCCCTACCGGAAAATGCTTCGCAGGCTGGCGTGGCCGCGCCACGTGGGCGCCGGTGTCGCCAAGGCTGACGGCCGCCGGAAAGCCCGCAGCCCCACGGGCTGTGGGGCCACGCGAGCGGCTGCCAAAGAGCTTTCCAACGAGGCACGGCTTTCCCTCCTGGCTCTTCGGGCATGGGAGCTGTCGCCAGAGCCACGGCCCTACCGGAAAATGCTTCGCAGGCTGTCGCGGCGGCGCCACGTGGGCGCCGGTGTCGACGAGGCTGACGGCCGCCGGAAAGCCCGCAGCCCCACGGGCTGTGGGGCCACGCGAGCGGCTGCCAAAGAGCTTTCCAAGGAGGCACGGCTTTCCCTCCTGGCTCTTCGGGTGTGGGAGCTGTCGCCAGAGCCGCGGCCCTACCGGAAAATGCTTTTGCAGGCTGGCGTGGCCGCGCCACGTGGGCGCCGGTGTCGCCGAATCTGACGGCCGCCGGAAAGCCCGCAGCCCCACGGGCTGTGGGGCCACGCGAGCGGCTGCCAAAGAGGTTTCCAACGAGGCACGGCTTTCCCTCCTGGCTCTTCGGGCGTGGGAGCTGTCGCCAGAGCCGCGGCCCTACCGGAAAATGCTTCGCAGGCTGGCGCGGCCGCGCCACGTGGGCGCCGGTGTCGCCGAGGCTGACGGCCGCCGGAAAGCCCGCAGCCCCACGGGCTGTGGGGCCACGCGAGCGGCTGCCAAAGAGCTTTCCAATGAGGCAGGGCTTTCCCTCCTGGCTCTTCGGGCGTGGGAGCTGTCGCCAGAGCCGCGGCCCTACCGGAAACTGCTTTGCAGGCTGGCGCGGCGGCGCAACGTGGGCGCCGGTGTCGGGGAGGCTCTCTTCCGCCGGAAAGCCCACAGCCCCACGGGCTGTGGGGCCACGCGAGCGGCTGCCAAAGAGCTTTCCAAGGAGGCACGGCTTTCCCTCCTGGCTCTTCGGGCGTGGGAGCTGTCGCCAGAGACGCGGCCCTACCGGAAAATGCTTTGCAGTCTAGTTCGGCCGCACTACGTGGGCGCCGGTGTCGCCGAGGCTGACGGCCGCCGGAAAGCCCGCAGCCCCACGGGCTGTGGGGCCACGCGAGCGGCTGCCAAAGAGGTTTCCAACGAGGCACGGCTTTCCCTCCTGGCTCTTCGGGTGTGGGAGCTGTCGCCAGAGCCGCGGCCCTACCGGAAAATGCTTTGCAGGCTGGCGCGACGGCGCCACGTGGGCGCCGGTGTCTCCGAGGCTGACGAACGCCGGAAAGCCCGCAGCCCCACGGGCTGTGGGGCCACGCGAGCGGCTGCCAAAGAGCTTTCCAAGGAGGCACGGCTTTCCCTCCTGGCTCTTCGGGCGTGGGAGCTGTCGCCGGAGCCACGGCCCTACCGGAAAATGCTTTGCAGTCTGGTTCGGCCGCATTACGTGGGGCGCCGGTGTCGCCGAGGCTGACGGCCGCTGGAAATCCCGCAGCCCCACGGGCTGTGTTGCCACGCGAGCGGCTGCCAAAGAGCTTTCCAAGGAGGCACGGCTTTCCCTCCTGGCTCTTCGGGCGTGGGAGCTGTCGCCAGAGCCGCGGCCCTACCGGAAAATGCTTCGCAGTCTGGCGCGGCGGTGCCACTTGGGCGCCGGTGTCGCCGAGGCTGACGGCCGCCGGAAAGCCCGCAGCCCCACGGGCTGTGGGGCCACGCGAGCGGCTGCCAAAGAGCTTTCCAATGAGGCAGGGCTTTCCCTCCTGGCTCTTCGGGCGTGGGAGCTGTCGCCAGAGCCGCGGCCCTACTGGAAAATGCTTCGCAGGCTGGCGCGGCGCCGCCACATGGGCGCCGGTGGCGGGGAGGCTGACTTCCGCCGGAAAGCCCACAGCCCCACGGGCTGTGGGGCCACGCGAGCGGCTGCCAAAGAGCTTTCCAATGAGGCACGGCTTTCCCTCCTGGCTCTTCGGGCGTGGGAGCTGTCGCCAGAGACGCGGCCGTACCGGAAAATGCTTTGCAGGCTGGCGTGGCGGCGCCACGTGGGCGCATGTGTCGCCGAGGCTGACGGCCGCCGGAAAGCCCGCAGCCCCACGGGCTGTGGGGCCACGCGAGCGGCTGGCAAAGAGCTTTCCAAGGAGGCACGGCTTTCCCTCCTGGCTCTTCGGGCGTGGGAGCTGTCGCCAGAGCCGCGGCCCTACCGGAAAATGCTTCGCAGGCTGGCGCGGGGGCGCCACGTGGGCGCCGGTGTCGACGAGGCTGACGGCCGCCGGAAAGCCCGCAGCCCCACGGGCTGTGGGGCCACGCGAGCGGCTGCCAAAGAGCTTTCCAAGGAGGCACGGCTTTCCCTCCTGGCTCTTCGGGCGTGGGAGCTGTCGCCAGAGCCGCGGCCCTACCGGAAAATGCTTCGCAGGCTGGCCCGGCGGCGCCACGTGGGCGCCGGTGTCGCCGAGGCTGACGGCCGCCGGAAAGCCCGCAGCCCCATGGGCTGTGGGGCCACGCGAGCGGCTGCCAAAGAGGTTTCCAACGAGGCACGGCTTTCCCTCCTGGCTCTTCGGGCGTGGGAGCTGTCGCCAGAGCCGCGGCCCTACCGGAAAATGCTTCGCAGGCTGGCGCGGCCGCGCCACGTGGGCGCCGGTGTCGCCAAGGCTGACGGCCGCCGGAAAGCCCGCAGCCCCACGGGCTGTGGGGCCACGCGAGTGGCTGTCAAAGAGCTTTCCAAGGAGGCACGGCTTTCCCTCCTGGCTCTTCGGGGGTGGGAGCTGTCGCCAGAGCCGCGGCCCTACCGGAAAATGCTTCGCAGGCTGGCGCGGGGGCGCCACGTGGGCTCCGGTGTCACCGAGGCTTACGGCCACCGGAAAGCCCGCAGCCCCACGGGCTGTGGGGCCACGCGAGCGGCTGCCAAAGAGCTTTCCAACGAGGCACGTCTTTCCCTCCTGGCTCTTCGGATGTGGGAGCTGTCGCCAGAGCCGCGGCCCTACCGGAAAATGCTTCGCAGGCTGGCGTGGCCGCGCCACGTGGGCGCCGGTGTCGCCAAGGCTGACGGCCGCCGGAAAGCCCGCAGCCCCACGGGCTGTGGGGCCACGCGAGCGGCTGCCAAAGAGCTTTCCAAGGAGGCACGGCTTTCCCTCCTGGCTCTTCGGGCATGGGAGCTGTCGCCAGAGCCACGGCCCTACCGGAAAATGCTTCGCAGGCTGGCGCGGCGGCGCCACGTGGGCGCCGGTGTCGGCTGACGGCCGCCGGAAAGCCCGCAGCCCCACGGGCTGTGGGGCCACGCGAGCGGCTGCCAAAGAGCTTTCCAACGAGGCACGGCTTTCCCTCCTGGCTCTTCGGGCGTGGGAGCTGTCGCCAGAGCCGCGGCCCTACCGGAAAATGCTTCGCAGGCTGGCGTGGCGGCGCCACGTGGTCGCAGGTGTCGCCGAGGCTGACGGCCGCCGGAAAGCCCGCAGCCCCACGGGCTGTGGCGCCACGCGAGCGGTTGCCAAAGAGGTTTCCAACGAGGCACGGCTTTCCCTCCTGGCTCTTCGGGCGTGGGAGCTGTCGCCAGAGCCGCGGCCCTACCGGAAAATGCTTCGCAGGCTGGCGTGGCCGCGCCACGTGGGCGCCGGTGTCGCCAAGGCTGACGGCCGCCGGAAAGCCCGCAGCCCCACGGGCTGTGGGGCCACGCGAGCGGCTGCCAAAGAGCTTTCCAAGGAGGCACGGCTTTCCCTCCTGGCTCTTCGGGAGTGGGAGCTGTCGCCAGAGCCGCGGCCCTACTGGAAAATGCTTTGCAGGCTGGCGTGGCCGCGCCACGTGGGCGCCGGTGTCTCGAATCTGACGGCCGCCGGAAAGCCCGCAGCCCCACGGGCTGTGGGGCCACGCGAGCGGCTGCCAAAGAGGTTTCCAACGAGGCACGGCTTTCCCTCCTGGCTCTTCGGGCGTGGGAGCTGTCGCCAGAGCCGCGGCCCTACCGGAAAATGCTTCGCAGGCTGGCGCGGCCGCGCCACGTGGGCGCCGGTGTCGCCGAGGCTGACGGCCGCCGGAAAGCCCGCAGCCCCACGGGCTGTGGGGCCACGCGAGCGGCTGCCAAAGAGCCTTCCAACGAGGCACGGCTTTCCCTCCTGGCTCTTCGGGCGTGGGAGCTGTCGCCAGAGCCGCGGCCCTACCGGAAACTGCTTTGCAGGCTGGCGCGGTGGCGCAACGTGGGCGCCGGTGGCGGGGAGGCTCTCTTCCGCCGGAAAGCCCACAGCCCCACGGGCTGTGGGGCCACGCGAGCGGCTGCCAAAGAGCTTTCCAAGGAGGCACGGCTTTCCCTCCTGGCTCTTCGGGCGTGGGAGCTGTCGCCAGAGACGCGGCCCTACCGGAAAATGCTTTGCAGTCTGGTTCGGCCGCACTACGTGGGCGCCGGTGTCGCCGAGGCTGACGGCCGCCGGAAAGCCCGCAGCCCCACGGGCTGTGGGGCCACGCGAGCGGCTGCCAAAGAGGTTTCCAACGAGGCACGGCTTTCCCTCCTGGCTCTTCGGGTGTGGGAGCTGTCGCCAGAGCCGCGGCCCTACCGGAAAATGCTTCGCAGGCTGGCGTGGTGGCGCCACGTGGGCGCCAGTGTCGCCGAATCTGACGGCCGCCGGAAAGCCCGCAGCCCCACGGGCTGTGGGGCCACGTGAGCGGCTGCCAAAGAGCTTTCCAAGGAGGCACGGCTTTCCCTCCTGGCTCTTCGGGCGTGGGAGCTGTCGCCAGAGCCGCGGCCCTACCGGAAAATGCTTCGCAGGCTGGCGCGGCGGTGCCACTTGGGCGCCGGTGTCGCCGAGGCTGACGGCCGCCGGAAAGCCCGCAGCCCCACGGGCTGTGGGGCCACGCGAGCGGCTGCCAAAGAGCTTTCCAATGAGGCAGGGCTTTCCCTCCTGGCTCTTCGGGCGTGGGAGCTGTCGCCAGAGCCGCGGCCCTACTGGAAAATGCTTCGCAGGCTGGCGCGGCGGCGCCACATGGGCGCCGGTGGCGGGGAGGCTGACTTCCGCCGGAAAGCCCACAGCCCCACGGGCTGTGGGGCCACGCGAGCGGCTGCCAAAGAGCTTTCCAAGGAGGCACGGCTTTCCCTCCTGGCTCTTCGGGCGTGGGAGCTGTCGCCAGAGACGCGGCCCTACCGGAAAATTCTTTGCAGGCTGGCGTGGCGGCGCCACGTGGGCGCATGTGTCGCCGAGGCTGACGGCCGCCGGAAAGCCCGCAGCCCCACGGGCTGTGGGGCCACGCGAGCGGCTGCCAAAGAGCTTTCCAACGAGGCACGGCTTTCCCTCCTGGCTCTTCGGGCGTGGGAGCTGTCGCCAGAGCCGCGGCCCTACCGGAAAATGCTTCGCAGGCTGGCCCGGCGGCGCCACGTGGGCGCCGGTGTCGCCGAGGCTGACGGCCGCCGGAAAGCCCGCAGCCCCACGGGCTGTGGGGCCACGCGAGCGGCTGCCAAAGAGGTTTCCAACGAGGCACGGCTTTCCCTCCTGGCTCTTCGGGCGTGGGAGCTGTCGCCAGAGCCGCGGCCCTACCGGAAAATGCTTCGCAGGCTGGCGCGGCCGCGCCACGTGGGCGCCGGTGTCGCCAAGGCTGACGGCCGCCGGAAAGCCCGCAGCCCCACGGGCTGTGGGGCCACGCGAGCGGCTGCCAAAGAGCTTTCCAACGAGGCACGGCTTTCCCTCCTGGCTCTTCGGGCGTGGGAGCTGTCGCCAGAGCCGCGGCCCTACCGGAAAATGCTTCGCAGGCTGGCGCGGCCGCGCCACGTGGGCGCCGGTGTCGCCAAGGCTGACGGCCGCCGGAAAGCCCGCAGCCCCACGGGCTGTGGGGCCACGCGAGCGGCTGCCAAAGAGCTTTCCAAGGAGGCACGGCTTTCCCTCCTGGCTCTTCGGGCGTGGGAGCTGTCGCCAGAGCTGCGGCCCTACCGGAAAATGCTTCGCAGTCTGGCGCGGCGGCGCCACGTGGGCACCGGTGTCGCCGAGGCTGAGGGCCGCCGGAAAGCCCGCAGCCCCACGGGCTGTGGGGCCACGCGAGCGGCTGCCAAAGAGCTTTCCAATGAGGCAGGGCTTTCCCTCCTGGCTCTTCGGGGGTGGGAGCTGTTGCCAGAGCCGCGGCCCTACTGGAAAATGCTTCGCAGGCTGGCGTGGCCGCGCCACGTGGGCGCCGGTGTCGCCGAATCTGACGGCCGCCGGAAAGCCCGCAGCCCCACGGGCTGTGGGGCCACGCGAGCGGCTGCCAAAGAGGTTTCCAACGAGGCACGGCTTTCCCTCCTGGCTCTTCGGGCGTGGGAGCTGTCGCCAGAGCCGCGGCCCTACCGGAAAATGCTTCGCAGGCTGGCGCGGCCGCGCCACGTGGGCGCCGGTGTCGCCGAGGCTGACGGCCGCCGGAAAGCCCGCAGCCCCACGGGCTGTGGGGCCACGCGAGCGGCTGCCAAAGAGCTTTCCAAGGAGGCACGGCTTTCCCTCCTGGCTCTTCGGGCGTGGGAGCTGTCGCCAGAGCCGCGGCCCTACCGGAAACTGCTTTGCAGGCTGGCGCGGCGGCGCAACGTGGGCGCCGGTGGCGGGGAGGCTCTCTTCCGCCGGAAAGCCCACAGCCCCACGGGCTGTGGGGCCACGCGAGCGGCTGCCAAAGAGCTTTCCAAGGAGGCACGGCTTTCCCTCCTGGCTCTTCGGGCGTGGGAGCTGTCGCCAGAGACGCGGCCCTACCGGAAAATGCTTTGCAGTCTAGTTCGGCCGCACTACGTGGGCGCCGGTGTCGCCGAGGCTGACGGCCGCCGGAAAGCCCGCAGCCCCACGGGCTGTGGGGCCACGCGAGCGGCTGCCAAAGAGGTTTCCAACGAGGCACGGCTTTCCCTCCTGGCTCTTCGGGTGTGGGAGCTGTCGCCAGAGCCGCGGCCCTACCGGAAAATGCTTTGCAGGCTGGCGCGACGGCGCCACGTGGGCGCCGGTGTCTCCGAGGCTGACGAACGCCGGAAAGCCCGCAGCCCCACGGGCTGTGGGGCCACGCGAGCGGCTGCCAAAGAGCTTTCCAAGGAGGCACGGCTTTCCCTCCTGGCTCTTCGGGCGTGGGAGCTGTCGCCGGAGCCACGGCCCTACCGGAAAATGCTTTGCAGTCTGGTTCGGCCGCATTACGTGGGCGCCGGTGTCGCCGAGGCTGACGGCCGCTGGAAATCCCGCAGCCCCACGGGCTGTGGGGCCACGCGAGCGGCTGCCAAAGAGCTTTCCAACGAGGCACGGCTTTCCCTCCTGGCTCTTCGGGCGTGGGAGCTGTCGCCAGAGCCGCGGCCCTACCGGAAAATGCTTTGCAGGCTGGCGTGGTGGCGCCACGTGGGCGCCAGTGTCGCCGAATCTGACGGCCGCCGGAAAGCCCGCAGCCCCACGGGCTGTGGGGCCACGTGAGCGGCTGCCAAAGAGCTTTCCAAGGAGGCACGGCTTTCCCTCCTGGCTCTTCGGGCGTGGGAGCTGTCGCCAGAGCCGCGGCCCTACCGGAAAATGCTTCGCAGTCTGGCGCGGCGGTGCCACTTGGGCGCCGGTGTCGCCGAGGCTGACGGCCGCCGGAAAGCCCGCAGCCCCACGGGCTGTGGGGCCACGCGAGCGGCTGCCAAAGAGCTTTCCAATGAGGCAGGGCTTTCCCTCCTGGCTCTTCGGGCGTGGGAGCTGTCGCCAGAGCCGCGGCCCTACTGGAAAATGCTTCGCAGGCTGGCGCGGCGGCGCCACATGGGCGCCGGTGGCGGGGAGGCTGACTTCCGCCGGAAAGCCCACAGCCCCACGGGCTGTGGGGCCACGCGAGCGGCTGCCAAAGAGCTTTCCAATGAGGCACGGCTTTCCCTCCTGGCTCTTCGGGCGTGGGAGCTGTCGCCAGAGACGCGGCCCTACCGGAAAATGCTTTGCAGGCTGGCGTGGCGGCGCCACGTGGGCGCATGTGTCGCCGAGGCTGACGGCCGCCGGAAAGCCCGCAGCCCCACGGGCTGTGGGGCCACGCGAGCGGCTGCCAAAGAGCTTTCCAACGAGGCACGGCTTTCCCTCCTGGCTCTTCGGGCGTGGGAGCTGTCGCCAGAGCCGCGGCCCTACCGGAAAATGCTTCGCAGGCTGGCGCGGGGGGCGCCACGTGGGCGCCGGTGTCGACGAGGCTGACGGCCGCCGGAAAGCCCGCAGCCCCACGGGCTGTGGGCCCACGCGAGCGGCTGCCAAAGAGCTTTCCAAGGAGGCACGGCTTTCCCTCCTGGCTCTTCGGGCGTGGGAGCTGTCGCCAGAGCCGCGGCCCTACCGGAAAATGCTTCGCAGGCTGGCCCGGCGGCGCCACGTGGGCGCCGGTGTCGCCGAGGCTGACGGCCGCCGGAAAGCCCGCAGCCCCACGGGCTGTGGGGCCACGCGAGCGGCTGCCAAAGAGGTTTCCAACGAGGCACGGCTTTCCCTCCTGGCTCTTCGGGCGTGGGAGCTGTCGCCAGAGCCGCGGCCCTACCGGAAAATGCTTCGCAGGCTGGCGCGGCCGCGCCACGTGGGCGCCGGTGTCGCCAAGGCTGACGGCCGCCGGAAAGCCCGCAGCCCCACGGGCTGTGGGGCCACGCGAGTGGCTGTCAAAGAGCTTTCCAAGGAGGCACGGCTTTCCCTCCTGGCTCTTCGGGGGTGGGAGCTGTCGCCAGAGCCGCGGCCCTACCGGAAAATGCTTCGCAGGCTGGCGCGGGGGCGCCACGTGGGCTCCGGTGTCACCGAGGCTTACGGCCACCGGAAAGCCCGCAGCCCCACGGGCTGTGGGGCCACGCGAGCGGCTGCCAAAGAGCTTTCCAACGAGGCACGTCTTTCCCTCCTGGCTCTTCGGATGTGGGAGCTGTCGCCAGAGCCGCGGCCCTACCGGAAAATGCTTCGCAGGCTGGCGTGGCCGCGCCACGTGGGCGCCGGTGTCGCCAAGGCTGACGGCCGCCGGAAAGCCCGCAGCCCCACGGGCTGTGGGGCCACGCGAGCGGCTGCCAAAGAGCTTTCCAAGGAGGCACGGCTTTCCCTCCTGGCTCTTCGGGCATGGGAGCTGTCGCCAGAGCCACGGCCCTACCGGAAAATGCTTTGCAGGCTGGCGCGGCGGCGCCACGTGGGCGCCGGTGTCGCCGAGGCTGACGGCCGCCGGAAAGCCCGCAGCCCCACGGGCTGTGGGGCCACGCGAGCGGCTGCCAAAGAGCTTTCCAAGGAGGCACGGCTTTCCCTCCTGGCTCTTCGGGCGTGGGAGCTGTCGCCAGAGCCGCGGCCCTACCGGAAAATGCTTCGCAGGCTGGCGTGGCGGCGCCACGTGGTCGCAGGTGTCGCCGAGGCTGACGGCCGCCGGAAAGCCCGCAGCCCCACGGGCTGTGGCGCCACGCGAGCGGCTGCCAAAGAGGTTTCCAACGAGGCACGGCTTTCCCTCCTGGCTCTTCGGGCGTGGGAGCTGTCGCCAGAGCCGCGGCCCTACCGGAAAATGCTTCGCAGGCTGGCGTGGCCGCGCCACGTGGGCGCCGGTGTCGCCAAGGCTGACGGCCGCCGGAAAGCCCGCAGCCCCACGGGCTGTGGGGCCACGCGAGCGGCTGCCAAAGAGCTTTCCAAGGAGGCACGGCTTTCCCTCCTGGCTCTTCGGGCGTGGGAGCTGTCGCCAGAGCCGCGGCCCTACCGGAAAATGCTTCGCAGGCTGGCGCGGCCGCGCCACGTGGGCGCCGGTGTCGCCGAGGCTGACGGCCGCCGGAAAGCCCGCAGCCCCACGGGCTGTGGGGCCACGCGAGCGGCTGCCAAAGAGCCTTCCAACGAGGCACGGCTTTCCCTCCTGGCTCTTCGGGCGTGGGAGCTGTCGCCAGAGCCGCGGCCCTACCGGAAACTGCTTTGCAGGCTGGCGCGGTGGCGCAACGTGGGCGCCGGTGGCGGGGAGGCTCTCTTCCGCCGGAAAGCCCACAGCCCCACGGGCTGTGGGGCCACGCGAGCGGCTGCCAAAGAGCTTTCCAAGGAGGCACGGCTTTCCCTCCTGGCTCTTCGGGCGTGGGAGCTGTCGCCAGAGACGCGGCCCTACCGGAAAATGCTTTGCAGTCTGGTTCGGCCGCACTACGTGGGCGCCGTTGTCGCCGAGGCTGACGGCCGCCGGAAAGCCCGCAGCCCCACGGGCTGTGGGGCCACGCGAGCGGCTGCCAAAGAGGTTTCCAACGAGGCACGGCTTTCCCTCCTGGCTCTTCGGGTGTGGGAGCTGTCGCCAGAGCCGCGGCCCTACCGGAAAATGCTTTGCAGGCTGGCGCGACGGCGCCACGTGGGCGCCGGTGTCTCCGAGGCTAACGGCCGCCGGAAAGCCCGCAGCCCCACGGGCTGTGGGGCCACGCGAGCGGCTGCCAAAGAGCTTTCCAAGGAGGCACGGCTTTCCCTCCTGGCTCTTCGGGCGTGGGAGCTGTCGCCGGAGCCACGGCCCTACCGGAAAATGCTTTGCAGTCTGGTTCGGCCGCATTACGTGGGCGCCGGTGTCGCCGAGGCTGACGGCCGCTGGAAAGCCCGCAGCCCCACGGGCTGTGTTGCCACGCGAGCGGCTGCCAAAGAGCTTTCCAAGGAAGCACGGCTTTCCCTCCTGGCTCTTCGGGCGTGGGAGCTGTCGCCAGAGCCACGGCCCTACCGGAAAATGCTTCGCAGGCTGGCGTGGCGGCGTAACGTGGGCGCTGGTGTCGCCGAATCTACTACCGGGGAAAACCCGCGGCCCCACGGGCTGTGGGGCCACGCGAGCGGCTGCCAAAGAGCTTTCCAAGGAGGCACGGCTTTCCCTCCTGGCTCTTCGGGCGTGGGAGCTGTCGCCAGAGCTGCGGCCCTACCGGAAAATGCTTCGCAGTCTGGCGCGGCGGCGCCACGTGGGCACCGGTGTCGCCGAGGCTGACGGCCGCCGGAAAGCCCGCAGCCCCACGGGCTGTGGGGCCACGCGAGCGGCTGCCAAAGAGCTTTCCAATGAGGCAGGGCTTTCCCTCCTGGCTCTTCGGGGGTGGGAGCTGTTGCCAGAGCCGCGGCCCTACTGGAAAATACTTCGCAGGCTGGCGTGGCCGCGCCACGTGTGCGCCGGTGTCGCCGAATCTGACGGCCGCCGGAAAGCCCGCAGCCCCACGGGCTGTGGGGCCACGCGAGCGGCTGCCAAAGAGCTTTCCAAGGAGGCACGGCTTTCCCTCCTGGCTCTTCGGGCGTGGGAGCTGTCGCCAGAGCCGCGGCCCTACCGGAAAATGCTTTGCAGGCTGGCGCGGCGGCGCCACGTGGGCGCCGGTGTCGCCGAGGCTGACGGCCGCCGGAAAGCCCGCAGCCCCACGGGCTGTGGGGCCACGCGAGCGGCTGCCAAAGAGCTTTCCAAGGAGGCACGGCTTTCCCTCCTGGCTCTTCGGGCATGGGAGCTGTCGCCAGAGCCGCGGCCCTACCGGAAAATGCTTCACAGGCTGGCGTGGCGGCGACACGTGGTCGTAGGTGTCGCCGAGGCTGACGGCCGCCGGAAAGCCCGCAGCCCCACGGGCTGTGGGGCCACGCGAGCGGCTGCTAAAGAGCTTTCCAAGGAGGCAGGGCTTTCCCTCCTGGCTCTTCGGGCGTGGGAGCTGTCGCCAGAGCCGCGGCCCTACCGGAAAATGCTTCGCAGGCTGGCGCGGCGGCGCCACGTGGGCGCCGGTGTCGCCGAGGCTGACGGCCGCCGGAAAGCCCGCGGCCCCACGGGCTGTGGGGCCACGCGAGCGGCTGCCAAAGAGCTTTCCAAGGAGGCACGGCTTTCCCTCCTGGCTCTTCGGGCGTGGGAGCTGTCGCCAGAGCCGCGGCCCTACCGGAAAATGCTTTGCAGGCTGGTGCGGCGGCGCCACGTGGGCGCCGGTGTCGCCGAGGCTGACGGCCGCCGGAAAGCCCGCAGCCCCACGGGCTGTGGGGCCACGCGAGCGGCTGCCAAAGAGCTTTCCAACGAGGCACGGCTTTCCCTCCTGGCTCTTCGGGCGTGGGAGCTGTCGCCAGAGCCACGGCCCTACCGGAAAATGCTTTGCAGTCTGGTTCGGCCGCACCACGTGGGCGCCGGTGTCGCCGAGGCTGACGGCCGCCGGAAAGCCCGCAGCCCCACGGGCTGTGGGGCCACGCGAGCGCCTGCCAAAGAGGTTTCCAAGGAGGCACGGCTTTCCCTCCTGGCTCTTCGGGCGTGGGAGCTGTCGCCAGAGCCGCGGCCCTACCGGAAAATGCTTTGCAGGCTGGCGCGGCGGCGCCACGTGGGCGCCGGTGTCGCCGAGGCTGACGGCCGCCGGAAAGCCCGCAGCCCCACGGGCTGTGGGGCCACGCGAGCGGCTGCCAAAGAGCTTTCCAAGGAGGCACGGCTTTCCCTCCTGGCTCTTCGGGCGTGGGAGCTGTCGCCAGAGCTGCGGCCCTACCGGAAAATGCTTCGCAGGCTGGCGCGGCGGCGCCACGTGGGCGCCGGTGTCGCCGAGGCTGACGGCCGCTGGAAAGCCCGCAGCCCCACGGGCTGTGGGGCCACGCGAGCGGCTGCCAAAGAGCTTTCCAATGAGGCAGGGCTTTCCCTCCTGGCTCTTCGGGCGTGGGAGCTGTCGCCAGAGCCGCGGCCCTACCGGAAAATGCTTCGCAGGCTGGCGCGGCGGCGCCACGTGGGCGCCGGTGTCGCCAAGGCTGACGGCCGCCGGAAAGCCCGCAGCCCCACGGGCTGTGGGGCCACGCGAGCGGCTGCCAAAGAGGTTTCCAACGAGGCACGGCTTTCCCTCCTGGCTCTTCGGGCGTGGGAGCTGTCGCCAGAGCCGCGGCCCTACCGGAAAATGCTTCGCAGGCTGGCGCGGCCGCGCCACGTGGGCGCCGGTGTCGCCGAGGCTGACGGCCGCTGGAAAGCCCGCAGCCCCACGGGCTGTGGGGCCACGCGAGCGGCTGCCAAAGAGCTTTCCAAGGAGGCACGGCTTTCCCTCCTGGCTCTTCGGGCGTGGGAGCTGTCGCCAGAGCCGCGGCCCTACCGGAAAATGCTTCGCAGGCTGGCGCGGCCGCGCCACGTGGGCGCCGGTGTCGCCGAGGCTGACGGCCGCCGGAAAGCCCGCAGCCCCACGGGCTGTGGGGACACGCGAGCGGCTGCCAAAGAGCTTTCCAACAAGGCACGGCTTTCCCTCCTGGCTCTTCGGGCGTGGCAGCTGTCGCCAGAGCCACGGCCCTACCGGAAAATGCTTTGCAGTCTGGTTCGGCCGCACTACGTGGGCGCCGGTGTCGCCGAGGCTGACGGCCGCCAGAAAGCCCGCAGCCCCACGGGCTGTGGGGCCACGCGAGCGGCTGCTAAAGAGCTTTCCAACGAGGCACGGCTTTCCCTCCTGGCTCTTCGGGTGTGGGAGCTGTCCCCAGAGCCGCGGCCCTACCGGAAAATGCTTTGCAGGCTGGCGCGGCGGCGCCACGTGGGCGCCGGTGTCGCCGAGGCTGACGGCCGCTGGAAAGCCCGCAGCCCCACGGGCTGTGGGGCCACGCGAGCGGCTGCCAAAGAGCTTTCCAAGGAGGCACGGCTTTCCCTCCTGGCTCTTCGGACGTGGGAGCTGTCGCCAGAGCCGCGGCCCGACCGGAAAATGCTTCGCAGGCTGGCGCGGCGGCGCCACGTGGGCGCCGGTGTCGCCGAGGCTGACGGCCGCTGGAAAGCCCACAGCCCCACGGGCTGTGGGGCCACGCGAGCGGCTGCCAAAGAGCTTTCCAAGGAGGCACGGCTTTCCCTCCTGGCTCTTCGGGCGTGGGAGCTGTCGCCAGAGCCACGGCCCTACCGGAAAATGCTTCGCAGGCTGGCGTGGCGGCGTAACGTGTGCGCCGGTGTCGCCGAATCTACTACCGGGGAAATCCCACGGCCCCACGGGCTGTGGGGCCACGCGAGCGGCTGCCAAAGAGCTTTCCAAGGAGGCACGGCTTTCCCTCCTGGCTCTTCGGGCGTGGGAGCTGTCGCCAGAGCCGCGGCCCTACCGGAAAATGCTTTGCAGGCTGGCGCGGCAGCGCCATGAGGGCGCCGGTGTCGCCGAATCTGACAGCCGCCGGAAAGCCCGCAGCCCCACGGGCTGTGGGGCCACGCGAGCGACTGCCAAAGAGCTTTCCAACGAGGCACGGCTTTCCCTCCTGGCTCTTCGGGCGTGGGAGCTGTCGCCAGAGCCGCGGCCCTACCGGAAAATGCTTCGCAGGCTGGCGTGGTGGCGCCACGTGGGCGCCTGTGTCGCCGAATCTGACGGCCGCCGGAAAGCCCGCAGCCCCACGGGCTGTGGGGCCACGCGAGCGGCTGCCAAAGAGCTTTCCAAGGAGGCACGGCTTTCCCTCCTGGCTCTTCGGATGTGGGAGCTGTCGCCAGAGCCGCGGCCCTACCGGAAAATGCTTCGCAGGCTGGCGCGGGGGCGCCACGTGGGCGCCGGTGTCGCCGAGGCTGACGGCCGCCGGAAAGCCCGCAGCCCCACGGGCTGTGGGGCCACGCGAGCGGCTGCCAAAGAGCTTTCCAAGGAGGCACGGCTTTCCCTCCTGGCTCTTCGGGTGTGGGAGCTGTTGCCAGAGCCGCGGCCCTACCGGAACATGCTTCGCAGTCTGGCGCGGCGGCGCCACGTGGGCGACGGTGTCGCCGAGGCTGACGGCCGCCGGAAAGCCCGCAGCCCCACGGGCTGTGGGGCCACGCGAGCGGCTGCCAAAGAGCTTTCCAAGGAGGCACGGCTTTCCCTACTGGCTCTTCGGGTGTGGGAGCTGTCGCCAGAGCCGCAGCCCTACCGGTAAATGCTTCGCAGGCTGGCGTGGTGGCGCCACGTTGGCACCGGTGTCGCCGAGGCTGACGGCCGACGGAAAGCCCGCAGCCCCACGGGCTGTGGGGCCACGCGAGCGGCTGCCAAAGAGCTTTCCAAGGAGGCACGGCTTTCCCTCCTGGCTCTTCGGGCGTGGGAGCTGTCGCCAGAGCCGCGGCCCTACTGGAAAATGCTTCGCAGGCTGGCGCGGTGGCGCCACGTGGGCGCCGGTGGCGGGGAGGCTGACGGCCGCCGGAAAGCCCGCAGCCCCACGGGCTGTGGGTTCACGTGAGCGGCTGCCAAAGAGCTTTCCAAGGAGGCACGGCTTTCCCTCCTGGCTCTTCGTACGTGGGAGCTGTCGCCAGAGCCGCGGCCCTACCGGAAAATGCTTCGCAGGCTGGCGTTGCGGCGCCACGTGGGCGCTGGTGTCGCCCAATGTGACGGCCGCCGGAAAGCCCACAGCCCCACAGGCTGTGGGGCCACGCGAGTGGCTGCCTAAGAGCTTTCCAAGGAGGCACGGCTTTCCCTCCTGGCTCTTCGGGCGTGGGAGCTGTTGCCAGAGCCGCGGCCCTACTGGAAAATGCTTCGCAGGCTGGCGTGGCGGTGCCACGTGGGCGCCGGTGTCGCCGAGGCTGACGGCCGCCGGAAAGCCCGCAGCCCCACGGGCTGTGGGGCCAAGCGAGCGGCTGCCAAAGAGCTTTCCAAGGAGGCACGGCTTTCCCTCCTGGCTCTTCGGGCGTGGGAGCTGTCGCCAGAGACGCGGCCCTACCGGAAACTACTTCGCAGGCTGGCGCGGCGGCGCCACGTGGGCGCCTGTGTCGCCGCGGCTGACGGCCGCCGGAAAGCCCCTAGCCCCACGTGCTGTGGGGCCACGCGAGCGGCTGCCAAAGAGCTTTCCAAGGAGGCACGGCTTTCCCTCCTGGCTCTTCGGGCGTGGGAGCTGTCGCCAGAGCCGCGGCCCTACCGGAAAATGCTTCGCAGGCTGGCGCGGCGGCGCCACGTGGGCGCCGGTGTCGCCGAGGCTGACCGCCGCCGGAAAGCCCGCAGCCCCACGGGCTGTGTTGCCACGCGAGCGGCTGCCAAAGTGCTTTCCAAGGAGGCAGGGCTTTCCCTCCTGGCTCTTCGGGCGTGGGAGCTGTCGCCAGAGCCGCAGCCCTACCGGAAAATGCTTCGCAGGCTGGCGCGGCGGCACCACGTGAGCGCCGGTGTCGCCGAGGCTGACGGCCGCCGGAAAGCCCCCAGCCCCACGGGCTGTGGGGCCACGCGAGCGGCTGTCAAAGAGCTTTCCAACGAGGCACGGCTTTCCCTCCTGGCTCTTCGGACGTGGGAGCTGTCGCCAGAGCCGCGGCCCTACTGGAAAATGCTTCGCAGGCTGGCGCGGCGGCGCCACGTGGGCGCCGGTGTCGCCGAGGCTGATGGCCGCCGGAAAGCCCGCAGCCCCACGGGCTGTGTGGCCACGCGAGCGGCTGCTAAAGAGCTTTCCAAGGAGGCACGGCTTTCCCTCCTGGCTCTTCGGGCATGGGAGCTGTCGCCAGAGCCACGGCCCTACCGGAAAATGCTTCGCAGGCTGGCGCGGCGGCGCCACGTGGGCGCCGGTGTCGCCGAGGCTGACGGCCACCGGAAAGCCCGCAGCCCCACGGGCTGTGTTGCCACGCGAGCGGCTGCCAAAGAGCTTTCCAAGGAGGCACGGCTTTCCCTCCTGGCTCTTCAGGCGTGGGAGCTGTCGCCAGAGCCGCGGCCCTACCGGAAAATGCTTTGCAGTCTGGCGCGGCGGCGCCACGTGGGCGCCTATGTCCCCGAGGCTGACGGCTGCCGGAGAGCCCGCAGCCCCACGGGCTGTGGGGCCACGCGAGCGGCTGCCAAAGAGCTTTCCAACGAGGCACGACTTTCCCTCCTGGCTCTTCGGGCGTGGGAGCTGTCGCCAGAGCCGCGGCCCTACCGGAAAATGCTTCGCAGGCTGGTGCGGCGGCGCCACCTGGGCGCCGGTGGCGGGGAGGCTGACGGCCGCCAAAAAGCCCGCAGCCCCACGGGCTGTGGGGCCACGCGAGCGGCTGCCAAAGAGCTTTCCAAGGAGGCACGGCTTTCCCTCCTGGCTCATCGGGCGTGGGAGCTGTCGCCAGAGCCGCGGCCCTACCGGAAAATGCTTTGCAGGCTGGCGCGGGGGCGCCACGTGGGCGCCGGTGTCGCCGAGGCTGACTACCGCCGGAAAGGCCGCAGCCCCACGGGCTGTGGGGCCACGCGAGCGGCTGCGAAAGAGCTTTGCAAGGAGGCACGGCTTTCCCTCCTGGCTCTTCGGGCGTGGGAGCTGTCGCCAGAGCCGCGGCCCTACCGGAAAATGCTTCGCAGGATGGCGCGGCAGCGCCACGTGGGCGCTGGTGTCGCCGAATCTGACGGCCGACAGAAAGCCCGCAGCCCCACGGGCTGTGGGGCCACGCGAGCGGCTGCCAAAGAGCTTTCCAAGGAGGCACGGTTTTCCCTCCTGGCTCTTCGGGCGTGGGAGCTGTCGCCAGAGCCGCGGCCCTACTGGAAAATGCTTCGCAGGGTGGCGCGGCCGCGCCACGTGGGCGCCGGTGTCGCCGAGGCTGACGGCCGCCGGAAAGCCCGCAGCCCCACGGGCTGTGGGGCCACGCGAGCGGCTGCCAAAGAGCTTTCCAACGAGGCACGGCTTTCCCTCCTGGCTCTTCGGGCGTGGGAGCTGTCGCCAGAGCCGCGGCCCTACCGGAAAATGCTTCGCAGTCTGGCGCGGCGGCGCCACGTGGGCGCCGGTGTCGCCGAGGCTGACGGCCGCCGGAAAGCCCGCAGCCCCACGGGCTGTGGGGCCACGCGAGCGGCTGCCAAAGAGCTTTCCAAGGAGGCACGGCTTTCCCTCCTGGCTCTTCGGGCGTGGGAGCTGTCGCCAGAGCCGCGGCCCTACCGGAAAATGCTTTGCAGGCTGGCGCGGAGGCGTCACGTGGGCGCCGGTGTCGCCGAGGCTGACGGCCGCCGGAAAGCCCGCAGCCCCACGGGCTGTGGGGCCACGCGAGCGGCTGCCAAAGAGCTTTCCAAGGAGGCAGGGCTTTCCCTCCTGGCTCTTCGGGCGTGGGAGCTGTCGCCAGAGCCGCGGCCCTACCGGAAACTACTTCGCAGGCTGGAGCGGCGGCGCCACGTGGGCGCCTGTGTCGCCGAGGCTGACGGCCGCCGGAAAGCCCGCAGCCCCACGTGCTGTGGGGCCACGCGAGGTGCTGCCAAAGAGCTTTCCAAGGAGGCACGGCTTTCCCTCCTGGCTCTTCGGGGGTGGGAGCTCTCGCCAGAGCCGCAGCCCGACCGGAAAATGCTTCGCAGGCTGGCGCGGGGGCGCCACGTGGGCGCCGGTGTCGCCGGGGCTGACGGCCACCGGAAAGCCCGCAGCCCCATGGGCTGTGGGGCCACGCGAGCGGCTGTCAAAGAGCTTTCCAAGGAGGCACGGCTTTCCCTCCTGGCTCTTCGGGCGTGGGAGCTGTCGCCAGAGCCGCGGCCCTACCGGAAAATGCTTTGCAGGCTGGCGCGGAGGCGCCACGTGGGCGCCGGTGTCGCCGAGGCTGACGGCCGCCGGAAAGCCCGCAGCCCCACGGGCTGTGGGGCCACGCGAGCGGCTGCCAAAGAGCTTTCCAAGGAGGCACGGCTTTCCCTCCTGGCTCTTCGGGCGTGGGAGCTGTCGCCAGAGCCGCGGCCCTACCGGAAAATGCTTCGCAGGCTGGCGCGGCGGCGCCACCTGGGCGCCGGTGGCGGGGAGGCTGACGGCCGCCAAAAAGCCCGCAGCCCCTCGGGCTGTGGGGCCACGCGAGCGGCTGCCAAAGAGCTTTCCAACGAGGCACGGCTTTCCCTCCTGGCTCTTCGTACGTGGGAGCTGTCACCAGAGCCGCGGCCCTACCGGAAAATGCTTCGCAGGCTGGCGTGGCGGCGCCACGTGGGCCCCGGTGTCGCCGAATCTGACGGCCGCCGGAAAGCCCGCAGCCCCACGGGCTGTGGGGCCACGCGAGCGGCTGCCAAAGAGCTTTCCAAGGAGGCACGGCTTTCCCTCCTGGCTCTTCGGGCGTGGGAGCTGTCGCCAGAGCCACGGCCCTACCGGAAAATGCTTTGCAGTCTGGCGCGGCAGCACCACGTGGGCGCCGGTGTCGCCGAGGCTGACGGCCGCCGGAAAGCCTGCAGCCCCACGGGCTGTGGGGCCACGCGAGTGGCTGTCAAAGAGCTTTCCAACGAGGCACGGCTTTCCCTCCTGGCTCTTCGGACGTGGGAGCTGTCGCCAGAGCCGCGGCCCTACCGGAAAATGCTTCGCAGGCTGGCGTGGCGGCGCCACGTGGGCGCCGGTGTCGCCGAGGCTGACGGCCGCCGGAAAGCCCGCAGCCCCACGGGCTGTGGGGCCACGCGAGCGGCTGCCAAAGAGCTTTCCAACGAGGCACGGCTTTCCCTCCTGGCTCTTCGGGCATGGGAGCTGTCGCCAGAGCCGCGGCCCTACCGGAAAATGCTTCGCAGGCTGGCGCGGCGGCGCCACGTGGGCGCCGGTGTCGCCGAGGGTGACGGCCGCCGGAAAGCCCGCAGCCCCACGGGCTGTGGGGCCACGCGAGCGGCTGCCAAAGAGCTTTCCAACGAGGCACGGCTTTCCGTCCTGGCTCTTCGGGCGTGGGAGCTGTCGCCAGAGCCGCGGCCCTACCGGAAAATGCTTCGCAGGCTGGCGTGGCGGCGCCACGTGGGCCCCGGTGTCGCCGAATCTGACGGCCGCCGGAAAGCCCGCAGCCCCACGGGCTGTGGGGCCACGCGAGCGGCTGCCAAAGAGCTTTCCAAGGAGGCACGGCTTTCCCTCCTGGCTCTTCGGGCGTGGGAGCTGTCGCCAGAGCCACGGCCCTACCGGAAAATGCTTTGCAGTCTGGCGCGGCAGCACCACGTGGGCGCCGGTGTCGCCGAGGCTGACGGCCGCCGGAAAGCCTGCAGCCCCACGGGCTGTGGGGCCACGCGAGTGGCTGTCAAAGAGCTTTCCAACGAGGCACGGCTTTCCCTCCTGGCTCTTCGGGGGTGGGAGCTGTCGCTAGAGCCGCGGCCCTACCGGAAACTGCTTCGCAGGCTGGCACGGCGGCACCACGTGGGCGCCGGTGTCGCCGAGGCTGACGGCCGCTGGAAAGCCCACAGCCCCACGGGCTGTGGGGCCACGCGAGCGGCTGCCAAAGAGCTTTCCAAGGAGGCACGGCTTTCCCTCCTGGCTCTTCGGGCGTGGGAGCTGTCGCCAGAGCCGCGGCCCTACCGGAAAATGCTTAGCAGGCTGGCGCGGGGCCGCCACGTGGGCGCCGGTGTCGCCGAGGCTGACCGCCGCCTGAAAGCCCGCAGCCCCACGGGCTGTGGGGCCACGCGAGCGGCTGCCAAAGTGCTTTCCAAGGAGGCACGGCTTTCCCTCCTGGCTCTTCGGGCGTGGGAGCTGTCGCCAGAGCCGCAGCCCTACCGGAAAATGCTTCGCAGGCTGGCGCGGCGGCGCCACGTGGGCGCCGGTGTCGCCGAGGCTGACGGCCGCCAGAAAGCCCCCAGCCCCACGTGCTGTGGGGCCACGCGAGCGGCTGCCAAAGAGCTTTCCAAGGAGGCACGGCTTTCCCTCCTGGCTCTTCGGGCATGGGAGCTGTCGCCAGAGCCGCGGCCCTACCGGAAAATGCTTCGCAGGCTGGCGCGGCGGCGCCACGTGGGCGCCGGTGTCGCCGAGGGTGACGGCCGCCGGAAAGCCCGCAGCCCCACGGGCTGTGGGGCCACGCGAGCGGCTGCCAAAGAGCTTTCCAACGAGGCACGGCTTTCCCTCCTGGCTCTTCGGGCGTGGGAGCTGTCGCCAGAGCCGCGGCCCTACCGGAAAATGCTTCGCAGGCTGGCGTGGCGGCGCCACGTGGGCGCCGGTGTCGCCGAGGCTGACGGCCGACGGAAAGCCCGCAGCCCCACGCGCTGTGGGGCCACGCGAGCGGCTGCCAAAGAGCTTTCCAAGGAGGCACGGCTTTCCCTCCTGGCTCTTCGGGCGTGGGAGCTGTCGCCAGAGCCGCGGCCCTACCGGAAAATGCTTCGCAGGCTGGCGCGGGGCCGCCACGTGGGCGCCGGTGTCGCCGAGGCTGACCGCCGCCGGAAAGCCCGCAGCCCCACGGGCTGTGTTGCCACGCGAGCGGCTGCCAAAGTGCTTTCCAAGGAGGCAGGGCTTTCCCTCCTGGCTCTTCGGGCGTGGGAGCTGTCGCCAGAGCCGCAGCCCTACCGAAAAATGCTTCGCAGGCTGGCGCGGCGGCACCACGTGAGCGCCGGTGTCGCCGAGGCTGACGGCCGCCGGAAAGCCCGCAGCCCCACGGGCTGTGGGGCCACGCGAGCGGCTGCCAAAGAGCTTTCCAAGGAGGCAGGGCTTTCCCTCCTGGCTCTTCGGGCGTGGGAGCTGTCGCCAGAGCCGCGGCCCTACCGGAAAATGCTTTGCAGGCTGGCGCGGAGGCGTCACGTGGGCGCCGGTGTCGCCGAGGCTGACGGCCGCCGGAAAGCCCGCAGCCCCACGGGCTGTGGGGCCACGCGAGCGGCTGCCAAAGAGCTTTCCAAGGAGGCAGGGCTTTCCCTCCTGGCTCTTCGGGCGTGGGAGCTGTCGCCAGAGCCGCGGCCCTACCGGAAACTACTTCGCAGGCTGGAGCGGCGGCGCCACGTGGGCGCCTGTGTCGCCGAGGCTGACGGCCGCCGGAAAGCCCGCAGCCCCACGTGCTGTGGGGCCACGCGAGGTGCTGCCAAAGAGCTTTCCAAGGAGGCACGGCTTTCCCTCCTGGCTCTTCGGGGGTGGGAGCTCTCGCCAGAGCCGCAGCCCGACCGGAAAATGCTTCGCAGGCTGGCGCGGGGGCGCCACGTGGGCGCCGGTGTCGCCGGGGCTGACGGCCACCGGAAAGCCCGCAGCCCCATGGGCTGTGGGGCCACGCGAGCGGCTGTCAAAGAGCTTTCCAAGGAGGCACGGCTTTCCCTCCTGGCTCTTCGGGCGTGGGAGCTGTCGCCAGAGCCGCGGCCCTACCGGAAAATGCTTTGCAGGCTGGCGCGGAGGCGCCACGTGGGCGCCGGTGTCGCCGAGGCTGACGGCCGCCGGAAAGCCCGCAGCCCCACGGGCTGTGGGGCCACGCGAGCGGCTGCCAAAGAGCTTTCCAAGGAGGCACGGCTTTCCCTCCTGGCTCTTCGGGCGTGGGAGCTGTCGCCAGAGCCGCGGCCCTACCGGAAAATGCTTTGCAGGCTGGCGCGGGGGCGCCACGTGGGCGCCGGTGTCGCCGAGGCTGACGGCCGCCGGAAAGCCCGCAGCCCCACGCGCTGTGGGGCCACGCGAGCGGCTGCCAAAGAGCTTTCCAAGGAGGCACGGCTTTCCCTCCTGGCTCTTCGGGCGTGGGAGCTGTCGCCAGAGCCGCGGCCCTACCGGAAAATGCTTCGCAGGCTGGCGTGGCGGCGTCACGTGGGCGCCGGTGTCGCCGAGGCTGACTACCGCCGGAAAGGCCGCAGCCCCACGGGCTGTGGGGCCACGCGAGCGGCTGCGAAAGAGCTTTGCAAGGAGGCACGGCTTTCCCTCCTGGCTCTTCGGGCGTGGGAGCTGTCGCCAGAGCCGCGGCCCTACCGGAAAATGCTTCGCAGGCTGGCGTGGTGGAGCCACGTGGGCGCCATTGTCGCCGAATCTGACGGCCGCCGGAAAGCCCGCAGCCCCATGGGCTGTGGGGCCACGCGAGCGGCTGCCAAAGAGCTTTCCAAGGAGGCACGGCTTTCCCTCCTGGCTCTTCGGACGTGGGAGCTGTCGCCAGAGCCGCGGCCCTACTGGAAAATGCTTCGCAGGCTGGCGTGGCGGCGCCACGTGGGCGCCGGTGTCGCCGAGGCTGACGGCCGCCGGAAAGCCCGCAGCCCCACGCGCTGTGGGGCCACGCGAGCGGCTGCCAAAGAGCTTTCCAAGGAGGCACGGCTTTCCCTCCTGGCTCTTCGGGTGTGGGAGCTGTCGCCAGAGCCGCGGCCCTACCGGAAAATGCTTCGCAGGCTGGCGCGGCGGCGCCACGTGGTCGCAGGTGTCGCCGAGGCTGACGGCTGCTGGAAAGCCCGCAGCCCCACGGGCTGTGGGGCCAAGCGAGCGGCTGCCAAAGAGCTTTCCAAGGAGGCACGGCTTTCCCTCCTGGCTCTTCGGGTGTGGGAGCTGTCGCCAGAGCCGCGGCCCCATCGGAAAATGCTTCGCAGGCTGGCGCGGCGGCCCCACGTGGTCGCCGGTTTCGCCGAGGCTGACGGCCGCCGGAAAGCCCGCAGCCCCACGGGCTGTGGGGCCACGCGAGCGGCTGCCAAAGAGCTTTCCAAGGAGGCACGGCTTTCCCTCCTGGCTCTTCGGGCGTGGGAGCTGTCGCCAGAGCCGCGGCCCTACCGGAAAATGCTTCGCAGGATGGCGCGGCAGCGCCACGTGGGCGCTGGTGTCGCCGAATCTGACGGCCGACAGAAAGCCCGCAGCCCCACGGGCTGTGGGGCCACGCGAGCGGCTGCCAAAGAGCTTTCCAAGGAGGCACGGTTTTCCCTCCTGGCTCTTCGGGCGTGGGAGCTGTCGCCAGAGCCGCGGCCCTACTGGAAAATGCTTCGCAGGCTGGCGTGGCCGCGCCACGTGGGCGCCGGTGTCGCCGAGGCTGACGGCCGCCGGAAAGCCCGCAGCCCCACGGGCTGTGGGGCCACGCGAGCGGCTGCCAAAGAGCTTTCCAACGAGGCACGGCTTTCCCTCCTGGCTCTTCGGGCGTGGGAGCTGTCGCCAGAGCCGCGGCCCTACCGGAAAATGCTTCGCAGTCTGGCGCGGCGGCGCCACGTGGGCGCCGGTGTCGCCGAGGCTGACGGCCGCCGGAAAGCCCGCAGCCCCACGGGCTGTGGGGCCACGCGAGCGGCTGCCAAAGAGCTTTCCAAGGAGGCACGGCTTTCCCTCCTGCCTCTTCGGGCGTGGGAGCTGTCGCCAGAGCCGCGGCCCTACCGGAAAATGCTTTGCAGGCTGGCGCGGAGGCGTCACGTGGGCGCCGGTGTCGCCGAGGCTGACGGCCGCCGGAAAGCCCGCAGCCCCACGGGCTGTGGGGCCACGCGAGCGGCTGCCAAAGAGCTTTCCAACGAGGCACGGCTTTCCCTCCTGGCTCTTCGGGCGTGGGAGCTGTCGCCAGAGCCGCGGCCCTACCGGAAACTACTTCGCAGGCTGGAGCGGCGGCGCCACGTGGGCGCCTGTGTCGCCGAGGCTGACGGCCGCCGGAAAGCCCGCAGACCCACGTGCTGTGGGGCCACGCGAGCGGCTGCCAAAGAGCTTTCCAAGGAGGCACGGCTTTCCCTCCTGGCTCTTCGGGGGTGGGAGCTCTCGCCAGAGCCGCAGCCCGACCGGAAAATGCTTCGCAGGCTGGCGCGGTGGCGCCACGTGGGCGCCGGTGTCGCTGAGGCTGACGGCCGCCGGAAAGCCCGCAGCCCCACGGGCTGTGGGGCCACGCGAGCGGCTGCCAAAGTGCTTTCCAAGGAGGCACGGCTTTCCCTCCTGGCTCTTCGGGCGTGGGAGCTGTCGCCAGAGCCGCGGCCCTACCGGAAACTGCTTCGCAGTCTGGCACGGCGGCGCCACGTGGGCGCCGGTGTCGCCGAGGCTGACGGCCGCTGGAAAGCCCACAGCCCCACGGGCTGTGGGGCCACGCGAGCGGCTGCCAAAGAGCTTTCCAAGGAGGCACGGCTTTCCCTCCTGGCTCTTCGGGTGTGGGAGCTGTCGCCAGAGCCGCGGCCCTACCGGAAAATGCTTCGCAGGCTGGCGTGGCGGCGCCACGTGGTCGCAGGTGTCGCCGAGGCTGACGGCCGCCGGAAAGCCCGCAGCCCCACGGGCTGTGGGGCCACGCGAGCGGCTGCCAAAGAGGTTTCCAAGGAGGCACGGCTTTCCCTCCTGGCTCTTCGGGCGTGGGAGCTGTAGCCAGAGCCGCGGCCCTACCGGAAAATGCTTCGCAGGCTGGCGCGGGGCCGCCACGTGGGCGCCGGTGTCGCCGAGGCTGACGGCTGCCGAAGAGCCCGCAGCCCCACGGGCTGTGGGGCCACGCGAGCGGCTGCCAAAGAGCTTTCCAAGGAGGCATGACTTTCCCTCCTGGCTCATCGGGCGTGGGAGCTGTCGCCAGAGCCGCGGCCCTACCGGAAAATGCTTCGCAGGCTGGCGCGGCAGCGCCACGTGGGCGCTGGTGTCACCGAATCTGACGGCCGACGGAAAGCCCGCAGCCCCACGGGCTGTGGGGCCACGCGAGCGGCTGCCAAAGAGCTTTCCAACGAGGCACGGTTTTCCCTCCTGGCTCTTCGGGCGTGGGAGCTGTCGCCAGAGCCGCGGCCCTACCGGAAAATGCTTCGCAGTCTGGCGCGGCGGCGCCACGTGGGCGCCGGTGTCGCCGAGGCTGACGGCCGCCGGAAAGCCCGCAGCCGACGGGCTGTGGGGCCACGCGAGCGGCTGCCAAAGAGCTTTCCAAGGAGGCACGGCTTTCCCTCCTGCCTCTTCGGGCGTGGGAGCTGTCGCCAGAGCCGCGGACCTACCGGAAAATGCTTTGCAGTCTGGCGCGGAGGCGTCACGTGGGCGCCGGTGTCGCCGAGGCTGACGGCCGCCGGAAAGCCCGCAGCCCCACGGGCTGTGGGGCCACGCGAGCGGCTGCCAAAGAGCTTTCCAAGGAGGCAGGGCTTTCCCTCCTGGCTCTTCGGGCGTGGGAGCTGTCGCCAGAGCCGCGGCCCTACCGGAAACTACTTCGTAGGCTGGAGCGGCGGCGCCACGTGGGCGCCAGTGTCGCCGAGGCTGACGGCCGCCGGAAAGCCCGCAGTCCCACGTGCTGTGGGGCCACGCGAGGTGCTGCCAAAGAGCTTTCCAAGGAGGCACGGCTTTCCCTCCTGGCTCTTCGGGGGTGGGAGCTCTCGCCAGAGCCGCAGCCCGACCGGAAAATGCTTCGCAGGCTGGCGCGGGGGCGCCACGTGGGCGCCGGTGTCGACGGGGCTGACGGCCACCGGAAAGCCCGCAGCCCCATGGGCTGTGGGGCCACGCGAGCGGCTGTCAAAGAGCTTTCCAAGGAGGCACGGCTTTCCCTCCTGGCTCTTCGGGCGTGGGAGCTGTCGCCAGAGCCGCGGCCCTACCGGAAAATGCTTTGCAGGCTGGCGCGGAGGCGCCACGTGGGCGCCGGTGTCGCCGAGGCTGACGGCCGCCGGAAAGCCCGCAGCCCCACGGGCTGTGGGGCCACGCGAGCGGCTGCCAAAGAGCTTTCCAAGGAGGCACGGCTTTCCCTCCTGGCTCTTCGGGCGTGGGAGCTGTCGCCAGAGCCGCGGCCCTACCGGAAAATGCTTCGCAGGCTGGCGTGGCGGCGCCACGTGGTCGCAGGTGTCGCCGAGGCTGACGGCCGCCGGAAAGCCCGCAGCCCCACGGGCTGTGGGGCCACGCGAGCGGCTGCCAAAGAGGTTTCCAACGAGGCACGGCTTTCCCTCCTGGCTCTTCGGGCGTGGGAGCTGTCGCCAGAGCCGCGGCCCTACCGGAAAATGCTTCGCAGGCTGCCGTGGCCGAGCCACGTGGGCGCCGGTGTCGCCAAGGCTGACGGCCGCCGGAAAGCCCGCAGCCCCACGTGCTGTGGGGCCACGCGAGCGGCTGCCAAAGAGCTTTCCAAGGAGGCACGGCTTTCCCTCCTGGCTCTTCGGGCGTGGGAGCTGTCGCCAGAGCTGCGGCCCTACCGGAAAATGCTTTGCAGGCTGGCGCGGTGGCGCCACGTGGGCGCCGGTGTCGCTGAGGCTGACGGCCGCCGGAAAGCCCGCAGCCCCACGTGCTGTGGGGTCACGCGAGCGGCTGCCAAAGTGCTTTCCAAGGAGGCACGGCTTTCCCTCCTGGCTCTTCGGGCGTGGGAGCTGTCGCCAGAGCCGCGGCCCTACCGGAAACTGCTTCGCAGTCTGGCACGGCGGCGCCACGTGGGCGCCGGTGTCGCCGAGGCTGACGGCCGCTGGAAAGCCCACAGCCCCACGGGCTGTGGGGCCACGCGAGCGGCTGCCAAAGAGCTTTCCAAGGAGGCACGGCTTTCCCTCCTGGCTCTTCGGGTGTGGGAGCTGTCGCCAGAGCCGCGGCCCTACCGGAAAATGCTTCGCAGGCTGGCGTGGCGGCGCCACGTGGTCGCAGGTGTCGCCGAGGCTGACGGCCGCCGGAAAGCCCGCAGCCCCACGGGCTGTGGGGCCACGCGAGCGGCTGCCAAAGAGGTTTCCAGGGAGGCACGGCTTTCCCTCCTGGCTCTTCGGGCGTGGGAGCTGTAGCCAGAGCCGCGGCCCTACCGGAAAATGCTTCGCAGGCTGGCGCGGGGCCGCCACGTGGGCGCCGGTGTCGCCGAGGCTGACGGCTGCCGAAGAGCCCGCAGCCCCACGGGCTGTGGGGCCACGCGAGCGGCTGCCAAAGAGCTTTCCAAGGAGGCATGACTTTCCCTCCTGGCTCTTCGGGCGTGGGAGCTGTCGCCAGAGCCGCGGCCCTACCGGAAAATGCTTCGCAGGCTGGCGCGGCAGCGCCACGTGGGCGCTGGTGTCACCGAATCTGACGGCCGACGGAAAGCCCGCAGCCCCACGGGCTGTGGGGCCACGCGAGCGGCTGCCAAAGAGCTTTCCAACGAGGCACGGTTTTCCCTCCTGGCTCTTCGGGCGTGGGAGCTGTCGCCAGAGCCGCGGCCCTACTGGAAAATGCTTTGCAGGCTGGCGCGGCGGCGCCACGTGGGCGCCGGTGTCGCCGAGGCTGACGGCCGCCGGAAAGCCCGCAGCCCCACGGGCTGTGGGGCCACGCGAGCGGCTGCCAAAGAGCTTTCCAAGGAGGCACGGCTTTCCCTCCTGGCTCTTCGGGCGTGGGAGCTGTCGCCAGAGCCACGGCCCTACCGGAAAATGCTTTGCAGTCTGGCGCGGCGGCGCCACGTGGGCGCCTATGTCGCCGAGGCTGACGGCCGCTGGAAAGCCCGCAGCGCCACGGGCTGTGGGGCCACGCGAGCGGCTGCCAAAGAGCTTTCCAAGGAGGCACGGCTTTCCCACATGGCTCTTCGGGTGTGGGAGCTGTCGCCAGAGCCGCGGCCCTACCGAAAAATGCTTCGCAGGGTGGCGTGGCGGCGCCACGTGGTCGCAGGTGTCGCCGAGGCTGACGGCCTCCGGAAAGCCCGCAGCCCCACGGGCTGTGGGGCCACGCGAACGGCTGCCAAAGAGCTTTCCAAGGAGGCACGGCTTTCCCTCCTGGCTCTTCGGGCGTGGGAGCTGTCGCCAGAGCCGCGGCCCTACCTGAAAATGCTTCGCAGGCTGGCGCGGGGCCGCCACGTGGGCGCCGGTGTCGCCGAGGCTGATTTCCGCCGGAAAGCCCGCAGCCCCACGGGCTGTGGGGCCACGCGAGCGGCTGCCAAAGAGCTTTCCAAGGAGGCACGGCTTTCCCTCCTGGCTCTTCGGGTGTGGGAGCTGTCGCCAGAGCCGCGGCCCTACCGGAAAATGCTTCGCAGGCTGGCGCGGGGCCGCCACGTGGGCGCCGGTGTCGCCGAGGCTGACGGCTGCCGAAGAGCCCGCAGCCCCACGGGCTGTGGGGCCACGCGAGCGGCTGCCAAAGAGCTTTCCAAGGAGGCACGGCTTTCCCTCCTGGCTCTTCGGGCGTGGGAGCTGTCGCCAGAGCCGCGGCCCTACCGGAAAATGCTTCGCAGGATGGCGCGGCAGCGCCACGTGGGCGCTGGTGTCGCCGAATCTGACGGCCGCCGGAAAGCCCGCAGCCCCACGGGCTGTGGGGCCACGCGAGCGGCTGCCAAAGAGCTTTCCAAGGAGGCACGGTTTTCCCTCCTGGCTCTTCGGGCGTGGGAGCTGTCGCCAGAGCCGCGGCCCTACTGGAAAATGCTTCGCAGGCTGGTACGGCCGCGCCACTTGGGCGCCGGTGTCGCCGAGGCTGACGGCCGCTGGAAAGCCCGCAGCCCCACGGGCTGTGGGGCTACGCGAGCGGCTGCCAAAGAGCTTTCCAAGGAGGCACGGCTTTCCCTCCTGGCTCTTCGGGCGTGGGAGCTGTCGCCAGAGCCGCGGCCCTACCGGAAAATGCTTTGCAGGCTGGCGCGGCGGCGCCACGTGGGCGCCGGTGTCGCCGAGGCTGACGGCCGCCGGAAAGCCCGCAGCCCCACGGGCTGTGGGGCCACGCGAGCGGCTGCCAAAGAGCTTTCCAAGGAGGCACGGCTTTCCCTCCTGGCTCTTCGGGCGTGGGAGCTGTCGCCAGAGCCGCGGCCCTACCGGAAAATGCTTTGCAGTCTGTCGCGGCGGCGCCACGTGGGCGCCGGTGTCGCCGAGGCTGACGGCCGCTGGAAAGCCCGCAGCCCCACGGGCTGTGGGGCCACGCGAGCGGCTGCCAAAGAGCTTTCCAAGGAGGCACGGCTTTCCCTCCTGGCTCTTCGGGTGTGGGAGCTGTCGCCAGAGCCGCGGCCCTACCGGAAAATGCTTCGCAGTCTGGCGCGGCGGCGCCACGTGGTCGCAGGTGTCGCCGAGGCTGACGGCCGCTGGAAAGCCCGCAGCCCCACGGGCTGTGGGGCCAAGCGAGCGGCTGCCAAAGAGGTTTCCAAGGAGGCACGGCTTTCCCTCCTGGCTCTTCGGGTGTGGGAGCTGTCGCCAGAGCCGCGGCCCTACCGGAAAATGCTTCGCAGGCTGGCATGGCGGCGCCACGTGGTCGCAGGTGTCGCCGAGGCTGACGGCCGCTGGAAAGCCCGCAGCCCCACGGGCTGTGGGGCCACGCGAGCGGCTGCCAAAGAGGTTTCCAACGAGGCACGGCTTTCCCTCCTGGCTCTTCGGGCGTGGGAGCTGTCGCCAGAGCCACGGCCCTACCGGAAAATGCTTCGCAGGCTGGCGCGGGGCCGCCACGTGGGCGCCGGTGTCGCCGAGGCTGACGGCTGCCGGAGAGCCCGCAGCCCCACGGGCTGTGGGGCCACGCGAGCGGCTGCCAAAGAGCTTTCCAAGGAGGCACGACTTTCCCTCCTGGCTCTTCGGGCGTGGGAGCTGTCGCCAGAGCCGCGGCCCTACCGGAAAATGCTTCGCAGTCTGGCGCGGCGGCGCCACGTGGGCGCCGGTGTCGCCGAGGCTGACGGCCGCCAAAAAGCCCACAGCCCCACGGGCTGTGGGGCCACGCGAGCGGCTGCCAAAGAGCTTTCCAAGGAGGCACGGCTTTCCCTCCTGGCTCTTCGGGCGTGGGAGCTGTCGCCAGAGCCGCGGCCCTACTGGAAAATGCTTCGCAGGCTGGCGTGGCGGCGCCACGTGGGCGCCGGTGTCGCCGAGGCTGACGGCCGCCGGAAAGCCCGCAGCCCCAGGGGCTGTGGGGCCACGCGAGTGGCTGTCAAAGAGCTTTCCAAGGAGGCACGGCTTTCCCTCCTGGCTCTTCGGGGGTGGGAGCTGTCGCCAGAGCCGCAGCCCTACCGGAAAATGCTTCGCAGGCTGGTGCGGGGGCGCCACGTGGGCTCCGGTGTCGCCGAGGCTGACGGCCACCGGAAAGCCCGCAGCCCCACGGGCTGTGGGGCCACGCGAGCGGCTGCCAAAGAGCTTTCCAAGGAGGCACGGCTTTCCCTCCTGGCTCTTCGGGCGTGGGAGCTGTCGCCAGAGCCGCGGCCCTACTGGAAAATGCTTTGCAGGCTGGCGCGGCGGCGTCACATGGGCGCCGGTGTCGCCGAGGCTGACGGCCGCCGGAAAGCCCGCAGCCCCACGGGCTGTGGGGCCACGCGAGCGGCTGCCAAAGAGCTTTCCAAGGAGGCACGGCTTTCCCTCCTGGCTCTTCGGACGTGGGAGCTGTCGCCAGAGCCGCGGCCCTACCGGAAACTACTTCGCAGGCTGGCGCGGCGGCGCCACGTGGGCGCCTGTGTCGCCGAGGCTGACGGCCGCCGGAAAGCCCGCAGCCCCACGTGCTGTGGGGCCACGCGAGCGGCTGCCAAAGAGCTTTCCAAGGAGGCACGGCTTTCCCTCCTGGCTCTTCGGGGGTGGGAGCTCTCGCCAGAGCCGCAGCCCGACCGGAAAATGCTTCGCAGGCTGGCGCGGGGGCGCCACGTGGGCTCCGGTGTCGCCGAGGCTGACGGCCACCGGAAAGCCCGCAGCCCCACGGGCTGTGGGGCCACGCGAGCGGCTGCCAAAGAGCTTTCCAAGGAGGCACGGCTTTCCCTCCTGGCTCTTCGGGCGTGGGAGCTGTCGCCAGAGCCGCGGCCCTACCGGAAAATGCTTTGCAGGCTGGCGCGGCGGCGCCACGTGGGCGCCTATGTCGCCGAGGCTGACGGCCGCTGGAAAGCCCGCAGCCCCACGGGCTGTGGGGCCACGCGAGCGGCTGCCAAAGAGCTTTCCAACGAGGCACGGCTTTCCCTCCTGGCTCTTCGGGCGTGGGAGCTGTCGCCAGAGCCGCGGCCCTACCGGAAAATGCTTCGCAGGCTGGCGCGGGGCCGCCACGTGGGCGCCGGTGTCGCCGAGGCTGACGGCTGCCGGAGAGCCCGCAGCCCCACGGGCTGTGGGGCCACGCGAGCGGCTGCCAAAGAGCTTTCCAAGGAGGCACGGCTTTCCCTCCTGGCTCATCGGGCGTGGGAGCTGTCGCCAGAGCCGTGGCCCTACCGGAAAATGCTTTGCAGGCTGGCGCGGCGGCGCCACGTGGGCGCCGGTGGCGCCGAGGCTGACGGCCGCCGGAAAGCCCGCAGCCCCACGGGCTGTGTGGCCACGCGAGCGGCTGCCAAAGAGCTTTCCAAGGAGGCACGGCTTTCCCTCCTGGCTCTTCGGGCGTGGGAGCTGTCGCCAGAGCCGCGGCCCTACTGGAAAATGCTTCGCAGGCTGGCGCGGCCGCGTCACGTGGGCGCCGGTGTCTCCGAATCTGACGGCCGCCGGAAAGCCCGCAGCCCCACGGGCTGTGGGGCCACGCGAGCGGCTGCCAAAGAGCTTTCCAAGGAGGCACGGCTTTCCCTCCTGGCTCTTCGGACGTGGGAGCTGTCGCCAGAGACGCGGCCCTACTGGGAAATGCTTCGCAGGCTGGCGTGGTGGCGCCATGTGGGCGCCGGTGTCGCCGAGGCTGACGGCCGCCGGAAAGCCCGCAGCCCCACGGGCTGTGGGGCTACGCGAGCGGCTGCCAAAGAGCTTTCCAACGAGGCACGGCTTTCCCTCCTGGCTCTTCGGGCGTGGGAGCTGTCGCCAGAGCCGCGGCCCTACCGGAAAATGCTTCGCAGTCTGGCGCGGCGGCGCCACGTGGGCGCCGGTGTCGCCGAGGCTGACGGCCGCCGGAAAGCCCGCAGCCCCACGCGCTGTGGGGCCACGCGAGCGGCTGCCAAAGAGCTTTCCAAGGAGGCACGGCTTTCCCTCCTGGCTCTTCGGGCGTGGGAGCTGTCGCCAGAGCCGCAGCCCTACCGGAAAATGCTTCGCAGGCTGGCGTGGCGGCGCCACGTGGGCGCCTATGTCGCCGAGGCTGACGGCCGCCGGAAAGCCCGCAACCCCACGGGCTGTGGGGCCACGCGAGCGGCTGCCAAAGAGCTTTCCAAGGAGGCACGGCTTTCCCTCCTGGCTCTTCGGGCGTGGGAGCTGTCGCCAGAGCCGCGGCCCTACCGGAAAATGCTTCGCAGGCTGGTGCGGGGGCGCCACGTGGGCTCCGGTGTCGCCGAGGCTGACGGCCACCGGAAAGCCCGCAGCCCCACGGGCTGTGGGACCACGCGAGCGGCTGCCAAAGAGCTTTCCAAGCAGGCACGGCTTTCCCTCCTGGCTCTTCGGGCGTGGGAGCTGTCGCCAGAGCCGCGGCCCTACTGGAAAATGCTTTGCAGGCTGGCGCGGAGGCGTCACGTGGGCGCCGGTGTCGCCGAGGCTGACGGCCGCCGGAAAGCCCACAGCCCCACGGGCTGTGGGGCCACGCGAGCGGCTGCCAAAGAGCTTTCCAAGGAGGCATGGCTTTCCCTCCTGGCTCTTCGGGCGTGGGAGCTGTCGCTAGAGCCGCGGCCCTACCGGAAAATGCTTCGCAGTCTGGCGCGGGGGTGCCACGTGGGCGCCGGTGTCGCCGAGGCTGACGGCAGCCGGAAAGCCCGCAGCCCCACGGGCTGTGGGGCCACGCGAGCGGCTGCCAAAGAGCTTTCCAAGGAGGCAGGGCTTTCCCTCCTGGCTCTTCGGGCGTGGGAGCTGTCGCCAGAGCCGCGGCCCTACCGGAAACTACTTCGCAGTCTGGCGCGGCGGCGCCACGTGGTCGCAGGTGTCGCCGAGGCTGACGGCCGCCGGAAAGCCCGCAGCCCCACGGGCTGTGGGGCCACGCGAGCGGCTGCCAAAGAGCTTTCCAAGGAGGCACGGCTTTCCCTCCTGGCTCTTCGGGCGTGGGAGCTGTCGCCAGAGCCGCGGCCCTACCTGAAAATGCTTCGCAGGCTGGCGCGGGGCCGCCACGTGGGCGCCGGTATCGCCGAGGCTGACGGCCGCCGGAAAGCCCGCAGCCCCACGCGCTGTGGGGCCACGCGAGCGGCTGCCAAAGAGCTTTCCAAGGAGGCACGGCTTTCCCTCCTGGCTCTTCGGGCGTGGGAGCTGTCGCCAGAGCCGCGGCCCTACCGGAAAATGCTTTGCAGGCTGGCGCGGCGGCGCCACGTGGGCGACGGTGTCGCCGAGGCTGACGGCCGCCGGAAAGCCCGCAGCCCCAGGGGCTGTGGGGCCACGCGAGCGGCTGCCAAAGAGCTTTCCAAGGAGGCACGGCTTTCCCTCCTGGCTCTTCGGGCGTGGGAGCTGTCGCCAGAGCCGCGGCCCTACCGGAAAATGCTTTGCAGGCTGGCGCGGAGGCGTCACGTGGGCGCCGGTGTCGCCGAGGCTGACGGCCGCCGGAAAGCCCGCAGCCCCACGGGCTGTGGGGCCACGCGAGCGGCTGCCAAAGAGCTTTCCAAGGAGGCACGGCTTTCCCTCCTGGCTCTTCGGGCGTGGGAGCTGTCGCCAGAGCCGCGGCCCTACCGGAAAATGCTTTGCAGGCTGGCGCGGAGCCGTCACGTGGGCGCCGGTGTCGCCGAGGCTGACGGCCACCGGAAAGCCCGCAGCCCCACGGGCTGTGGGGCCACGCGAGTGGCTGCCAAAGAGCTTTCCAAGGAGGCACGGCTTTCCCTCCTGGCTCTTCGGGCGTGGGAGCTGTCGCCAGAGCCGCGGCCCTACCGGAAACTACTTCGCAGGCTGGCGCGGCGGCGCCACGTGGGCGCCTGTGTCGCCGAGGCTGACGGCCGCCGGAAAGCCCGCAGCCCCACGTGCTGTGGGGCCACGCGAGCGGCTGCCAAAGAGCTTTCCAACGAGGCACGGCTTTCCCTCCTGGCTCTTCGGGCGTGGGAGCTGTCGCCAGAGCCGCGGCCCTACCGGAAAATGCTTCGCAGGCTGGGGCGGCGGCGCCACGTGGTCGCCGGTGTCGCCGAGGCTGATGGCCGCCGGAAAGCCCGCAGCCCCACGGGCTGTGGGGCCACGCGAGCGGCTGCCAAAGAGCTTTCCAACGAGGCACGGCTTTCCCTCCTGGCTCTTCGGGCGTGGGAGCTGTCGCCAGAGCCGCGGCCCCATCGGAAAATGCTTCGCAGGCTGGCGCGGCGGCCCCACGTGGGCGCCGGTGTCGCCGAGGCTGACGGCCGCCGGAAAGCTCGCAGCCCCACGGGCTGTGGGGCCACGCGAGCGGCTGCCAAAGAGCTTTCCAAGGAGGCACGGCTTTCCCTCCTGGCTCTTCGGGCGTGGGAGCTGTCGCCAGAGCCGCGGCCCTACCGGAAAATGCTTCGCAGGCTGGCGCGGCAGCGCCACGTGGGCGCTGGTGTCGCCGAGGCTGACGGCCGCCGGAAAGCCCGCAGCCCCACGGGCTGTGGGGCCACGCGAGCGGCTGCCAAAGAGCTTTCCAACGAGGCACGGTTTTCCCTACTGGCTCTTCGGCGGTGGGAGCTGTCGCCAGAGCCGCAGCCCTACCGGAAAATGCTTCGCAGGCTGGCGCGGGGGCGCCACGTGGTCGCAGGTGTCGCCGAGGCTGACGGCCACCGGAAAGCCCGCAGCCCCACGGGCTGTGGGGCCACGCGAGCGGCTGCCAAAGAGCTTTCCAAGGAGGCACGGCTTTCCCTCCTGGCTCTTCGGGCGTGGGAGCTGTCGCCAGAGCCGCGGCCCTACCGGAAAATGCTTCGCAGGCTGGCGCGGAGGCGTCACGTGGGCGCCGGTGTCGCCAAGGCTGACGGCCGCCGGAAAGCCCGCAGCCCCACGGGCTGTGGGGCCACGCGAGCGGCTGCCAAAGTGCTTTCCAAGGAGGCACGGCTTTCCCTCCTGGCTCTTCGGGCGTGGGAGCTGTCGCCAGAGCCGCGGCCCTACCGGAAAATGCTTCGCAGGCTGGGGCGGCGGCGCCACGTGGGCGCCGGTGTCGCCGCGGCTGATGGCCGCCGGAAAGCCCGCAGCCCCACGGGCTGTGGGGCCACGCGAGCGGCTGCCAAAGAGCTTTCCAAGGAGGCACGGCTTTCCCTCCTGGCTCTTCGGGCGTGGGAGCTGTCGCCAGAGCCGCGGCCCTACCGGAAAATGCTTCGCAGGCTGGCGCGGCGGCCCCACGTGGGCGCCGGTGTCGCCGAGGCTGACGGCCGCCGGAAAGCTCGCAGCCCCACGGGCTGTGGGGCCACGCGAGCGGCTGCCAAAGAGCTTTCCAAGGAGGCACGGCTTTCCCTCCTGGCTCTTCGGGCGTGGGAGCTGTCGCCAGAGCCGCGGCCCTACTGGAAAATGCTTCGCAGGCTGGCGCGGCCGCGTCACGTGGGCGCCGGTGTCGCCGAGGCTGACGGCCGCCGGAAAGCCCGCAGCCCCACGGGCTGTGGGGCTACGCGAGCGGCTGCCAAAGAGCTTTCCAACGAGGCACGGCTTTCCCTCCTGGCTCTTCGGGCGTGGGAGCTGTCGCCAGAGCCGCGGCCCTACCAGAAAATGCTTCGCAGTCTGGCGCAGCGGCGCCACGTGGGCGCCGGTGTCGCCGAGGCTGACGGCCGCCGGAAAGCCCGCAGCCCCACGGGCTGTGGGGCCACGCGAGCGGCTGCCAAAGAGCTTTCCAAGGAGGCACGGCTTTCCCTCCTGGCTCTTCGGGCGTGGGAGCTGTCGCCAGAGCCGCAGCCCTACCGGAAAATGCTTCGCAGGCTGGCGTGGCGGCGCCACGTGGGCGCCGGTGTCGCCGAGGCTGACGGCCGCCGGAAAGCCCGCAACCCCACGGGCTGTGGGGCCACGCGAGCGGCTGTCAAAGAGCTTTCCAAGGAGGCACGGCTTTCCCTCCTGGCTCTTCGGGGGTGGGAGCTGTCGCCAGAGCCGCGGCCCTACCGGAAAATGCTTCGCAGGCTGGTGTGGGGGCGCCACGTGGGCTCCGGTGTCGCCGAGGCTGACGGCCACCGGAAAGCCCGCAGCCCCACGGGCTGTGGGGCCAGCGAGCGGCTGCCAAAGAGCTTTCCAAGCAGGCACGGCTTTCCCTCCTGGCTCTTCGGGCGTGGGAGCTGTCGCCAGAGCCGCGGCCGTACTGGAAAATGCTTTGCAGGCTGGCGCGGAGGCGTCACGTGGGCGCCGGTGTCGCCGAGGCTGACGGCCGCCGGAAAGCCCACAGCCCCACGGGCTGTGGGGCCACGCGAGCGGCTGCCAAAGAGCTTTCCAAGGAGGCACGGCTTTCCCTCCTGGCTCTTCGGGCGTGGGAGCTGTCGCTAGAGCCGCGGCCCTACCGGAAAATGCTTCGCAGTCTGGCGCAGGGGTGCCACGTGGGCGCCGGTGTCGCCGAGGCTGACGGCAGCCGGAAAGCCCGCAGCCCCACGGGCTGTGGGGCCACGCGAGCGGCTGCCAAAGAGCTTTCCAAGGAGGCACGGCTTTCCCTCCTGGCTCTTCGGGCGTGGGAGCTGTCGCCAGAGCCGCGGCCCTACCGGAAACTACTTCGCAGGCTGGCGCGGCGGCGCCACGTGGGCGCCTGTGTCGCCGAGGCTGACGGCCGCCGGAAAGCCCGCAGCCCCACGTGCTGTGGGGCCACGCGAGCGGCTGCCAAAGAGCTTTCCAACGAGGCACGGCTTTCCCTCCTGGCTCTTCGGGCGTGGGAGCTGTCGCCAGAGCCGCGGCCCTACCGGAAAATGCTTCGCAGGCTGGGGCGGCGGCGCCACGTGGTCGCCGGTGTCGCCGAGGCTGATGGCCGCCGGAAAGCCCGCAGCCCCACGGGCTGTGGGGCCACGCGAGCGGCTGCCAAAGAGCTTTCCAACGAGGCACGGCTTTCCCTCCTGGCTCTTCGGGCGTGGGAGCTGTCGCCAGAGCCGCGGCCCCATCGGAAAATGCTTCGCAGGCTGGCGCGGCGGCCCCACGTGGGCGCCGGTGTCGCCGAGGCTGACGGCCGCCGGAAAGCTCGCAGCCCCACGGGCTGTGGGGCCACGCGAGCGGCTGCCAAAGAGCTTTCCAAGGAGGCACGGCTTTCCCTCCTGGCTCTTCGGGCGTGGGAGCTGTCGCCAGAGCCGCGGCCCTACCGGAAAATGCTTCGCAGGCTGGCGCGGCAGCGCCACGTGGGCGCTGGTGTCGCCGAGGCTGACGGCCGCCGGAAAGCCCGCAGCCCCACGGGCTGTGGGGCCACGCGAGCGGCTGCCAAAGAGCTTTCCAACGAGGCACGGTTTTCCCTACTGGCTCTTCGGCGGTGGGAGCTGTCGCCAGAGCCGCAGCCCTACCGGAAAATGCTTCGCAGGCTGGCGCGGGGGCGCCACGTGGTCGCAGGTGTCGCCGAGGCTGACGGCCACCGGAAAGCCCGCAGCCCCACGGGCTGTGGGGCCACGCGAGCGGCTGCCAAAGAGCTTTCCAAGGAGGCACGGCTTTCCCTCCTGGCTCTTCGGGCGTGGGAGCTGTCGCCAGAGCCGCGGCCCTACCGGAAAATGCTTCGCAGGCTGGCGCGGAGGCGTCACGTGGGCGCCGGTGTCGCCAAGGCTGACGGCCGCCGGAAAGCCCGCAGCCCCACGGGCTGTGGGGCCACGCGAGCGGCTGCCAAAGTGCTTTCCAAGGAGGCACGGCTTTCCCTCCTGGCTCTTCGGGCGTGGGAGCTGTCGCCAGAGCCGCGGCCCTACCGGAAAATGCTTCGCAGGCTGGCGCGGCGGGCCCCACGTGGGCGCCGGTGTCGCCGAGGCTGACGGCCGCCGGAAAGCTCGCAGCCCCACGGGCTGTGGGGCCACGCGAGCGGCTGCCAAAGAGCTTTCCAAGGAGGCACGGCTTTCCCTCCTGGCTCTTCGGGCGTGGGAGCTGTCGCCAGAGCCGCGGCCCTACTGGAAAATGCTTCGCAGGCTGGCGCGGCCGCGTCACGTGGGCGCCGGTGTCGCCGAGGCTGACGGCCGCCGGAAAGCCCGCAGCCCCACGGGCTGTGGGGCCACGCGAGCGGCTGCCAAAGAGCTTTCCAACGAGGCACGGCTTTCCCTCCTGGCTCTTCGGGCGTGGGAGCTGTCGCCAGAGCCGCGGCCCTACCAGAAAATGCTTCGCAGTCTGGCGCAGCGGCGCCACGTGGGCGCCGGTGTCGCCGAGGCTGACGGCCGCCGGAAAGCCCGCAGCCCCACGGGCTGTGGGGCCACGCGAGCGGCTGCCAAAGAGCTTTCCAAGGAGGCACGGCTTTCCCTCCTGGCTCTTCGGGCGTGGGAGCTGTCGCCAGAGCCGCAGCCCTACCGGAAAATGCTTCGCAGGCTGGCGTGGCGGCGCCACGTGGGCGCCGGTGTCGCCGAGGCTGACGGCCGCCGGAAAGCCCGCAACCCCACGGGCTGTGGGGCCACGCGAGCGGCTGTCAAAGAGCTTTCCAAGGAGGCACGGCTTTCCCTCCTGGCTCTTCGGGGGTGGGAGCTGTCGCCAGAGCCGCGGCCCTACCGGAAAATGCTTCGCAGGCTGGTGCGGGGGGCGCCACGTGGGCTCCGGTGTCGCCGAGGCTGACGGCCACCGGAAAGCCCGCAGCCCCACGGGCTGTGGGGCCAGCGAGCGGCTGCCAAAGAGCTTTCCAAGCAGGCACGGCTTTCCCTCCTGGCTCTTCGGGCGTGGGAGCTGTCGCCAGAGCCGCGGCCGTACTGGAAAATGCTTTGCAGGCTGGCGCGGAGGCGTCACGTGGGCGCCGGTGTCGCCGAGGCTGACGGCCGCCGGAAAGCCCACAGCCCCACGGGCTGTGGGGCCACGCGAGCGGCTGCCAAAGAGCTTTCCAAGGAGGCACGGCTTTCCCTCCTGGCTCTTCGGGCGTGGGAGCTGTCGCTAGAGCCGCGGCCCTACCGGAAAATGCTTCGCAGTCTGGCGCAGGGGTGCCACGTGGGCGCCGGTGTCGCCGAGGCTGACGGCAGCCGGAAAGCCCGCAGCCCCACGGGCTGTGGGGCCACGCGAGCGGCTGCCAAAGAGGTTTCCAAGGAGGCACGGCTTTCCCTCCTGGCTCTTCGGGCGTGGGAGCTGTCGCCAGAGCCGCGGCCCTACCGGAAAATGCTTCGCAGTCTGGCGCGGCGGCGCCACCACGTCGTGGTCGCAGGTGTCGCCGAGGCTGACGGCCGCCGGAAAGCCCGCAGCCCCACGGGCTGTGGGGCCACGCGAGCGGTTGCCAAAGAGCTTTCCAAGGAGGCACGGCTTTCCCTCCTGGCTCTTCGGGCGTGGGAGCTGTCGCCAGAGCCGCGGCCCTACCGGAAAATGCTTTGCAGGCTGGCGCGGAGGCGTCACGTGGGCGCCGGTGTCGCCGAGGCTGACGGCCGCCGGAAAGCCCGCAGCCCCACGGGCTGTGGGGCCACGCGAGCGGCTGCCAAAGAGCTTTCCAAGGAGGCACGGCTTTCCCTCCTGGCTCTTCGGGCGTGGGAGCTGTCGCCAGAGCCGCGGCCCTACCGGAAAATGCTTTGCAGGCTGGCGCGGAGGCGTCACGTGGGCGCCGGTGTCGCCGAGGCTGACGGCCGCCGGAAAGCCCGCAGCCCCACGGGCTGTGGGGCCACGCGAGCGGCTGCCAAAGAGCTTTCCAAGGAGGCACGGCTTTCCCTCCTGGCTCTTCGGGCGTGGGAGCTGTCGCCAGAGCCGCGGCCCTACCGGAAAATGCTTCGCAGGCTGGCGCGGCGCCGCCACGTCGGCGCCTGTGTCGCCGAGGCTGACGGCCGCCGGAAAGCCCGCAGCCCCACGTGCTGTGGGGCCACGCGAGCGGCTGCCAAAGAGCTTTCCAACGAGGCACGGCTTTCCCTCCTGGCTCTTCGGGCGTGGGAGCTGTCGCCAGAGCCGCGGCCCTACCGGAAAATGCTTCGCAGGCTGGGGCGGCGGCGCCACGTGGGCGCCGGTGTCGCCGAGGCTGATGGCCGCCGGAAAGCCCGCAGCCCCACGGGCTGTGGGGCCACGCGAGCGGCTGCCAAAGAGCTTTCCAAGGAGGCACGGCTTTCCCTCCTGGCTCTTCGGGCGTGGGAGCTGTCGCCAGAGCCGCGGCCCCATCGGAAAATGCTTCGCAGGCTGGCGCGGCGGCCCCACGTGGGCGCCGGTGTCGCCGAGGCTGACGGCCGCCGGAAAGCTCGCAGCCCCACGGGCTGTGGGGCCACGCGAGCGTCTGCCAAAGAGCTTTCCAACGAGGCACGGCTTTCCCTCCTGGCTCTTCGGGCGTGGGAGCTGTCGCCAGAGCCGCGGCCCTACCGGAAAATGCTTCGCAGGCTGGCGCGGCAGCGCCACGTGGGCGCTGGTGTCGCCGAATCTGACGGCCGACGGAAAGCCCGCAGCCCCACGGGCTGTGGGGCCACGCGAGCGGCTGCCAAAGAGCTTTCCAACGAGGCACGGTTTTCCCTCCTGGCTCTTCGGGGGTGGGAGCTGTCGCCAGAGCCGCAGCCCTACCGGAAAATGCTTCGCAGGCTGGCGCGGGGGCGCCACGTGGGCTCCGGTGTCGCCGAGGCTGACGGCCGACGGAAAGCCCGCAGCCCCACGGGCTGTGGGGCCACGCGAGCGGCTGCCAAAGAGCTTTCCAAGGAGGCACGGCTTTCCCTCCTGGCTCTTCGGGCGTGGGAGCTGTCGCCAGAGCCGCGGCCCTACCGGAAAATGCTTCGCAGGCTGGCGCGGAGGCGTCACGTGGGCGCCGGTGTCGCCGAGGCTGACGGCCGCCGGAAAGCCCGCAGCCCCACGGGCTGTGGGGCCACGCGAGCGGCTGCCAAAGAGCTTTCCAAGGAGGCACGGCTTTCCCTCCTGGCTCTTCGGGCGTGGGAGCTGTCGCCAGAGCCGCGGCCCTACCGGAAACTACTTCGCAGGCTAGCGCGGCGGCGCCACGTGGGCGCCTGTGTCGCCGAGGCTGACGGCCGCCGGAAAGTCCGCAGCCCCACGTCCTGTGGGGCCACGCGAGCGGCTGCCAAAGAGCTTTCCAACGAGGCACGGCTTTCCCTCCTGGCTCTTCGGGCGTGGGAGCTGTCGCCAGAGCCGCGGCCCTACTGGAAAATGCTTCGCAGGCTGGCGCGGCCGCGTCACGTGGGCGCCGGTGTCGCCGAGGCTGACGGCCGCCGGAAAGCCCGCAGCCCCACGGGCTGTGGGGCTACGCGAGCGGCTGCCAAAGAGCTTTCCAACGAGGCACGGCTTTCCCTCCTGGCTCTTCGGGCGTGGGAGCTGTCGCCAGAGCCGCGGCCCTACCGGAAAATGCTTCGCAGTCTGGCGCAGCGGCGCCACGTGGGCGCCGGTGTCGCCGAGGCTGACGGCCGCCGGAAAGCCCGCAGCCCCACGGGCTGTGGGGCCACGCGAGCGGCTGCCAAAGAGCTTTCCAAGGAGGCATGGCTTTCCCTCCTGGCTCTTCGGGTGTGGGAGCTGTCGCCAGAGCCGCAGCCCTACCGGAAAATGCTTCGCAGGCTGGCGTGGCGGCGCCACGTGGGCGCCGGTGTCGCCGAGGCTGACGGCCGCCGGAAAGCCCGCAGCCCCACGGGCTTTGGGGCCACGCGAGCGGCTGCCAAAGAGCTTTCCAACGAGGCACGGTTTTCCCTACTGGCTCTTCGGGGGTGGGAGCTGTCGCCAGAGCCGCAGCCCTACCGGAAAATGCTTCGCAGGCTGGCGCGGGGGGCGCCACGTGGGCTCCGGTGTCACCGAGGCTGACGGCCACCGGAAAGCCCGCAGCCCCACGGGCTGTGGGGCCACGCGAGCGGCTGCCAAAGAGCTTTCCAAGGAGGCACGGCTTTCCCTCCTGGCTCTTCGGGCGTGGGAGCTGTCGCCAGAGCCGCGGCCCTACCGGAAAATGCTTTGCAGGCTGGCGCGGAGGCGTCACGTGGGCGCCGGTGTCGCCGAGGCTGACGGCCGCCGGAAAGCCCGCAGCCCCACGGGCTGTGGGGCCACGCGAGCGGCTGCCAAAGAGCTTTCCAAGGAGGCACGGCTTTCCCTCCTGGCTCTTCGGGCGTGGGAGCTGTCGCCAGAGCCGCGGCCCTACCGGAAAATGCTTTGCAGGCTGGCGCGGAGGCGTCACGTGGGCGCCGGTGTCGCCGAGGCTGACGGCCGACGGAAAGCCCGCAGCCCCACGGGCTGTGGGGCCACGCGAGCGGCTGCCAAAGAGCTTTCCAAGGAGGCACGGCTTTCCCTCCTGGCTCTTCGGGCGTGGGAGCTGTCGCCAGAGCCGCGGCCCTACCGGAAACTACTTCGCAGGCTGGCGCGGCGGCGCCACGTGGGCGCCTGTGTCGCCGAGGCTGACGGCCGACGGAAAGCCCGCAGCCCCACGGGCTGTGGGGCCACGCGAGCGACTGCCAAAGAGCTTTCCAAGGAGGCACGGCTTTCCCTCCTGGCTCTTCGGGCGTGGGAGCTGTCGCCAGAGCCGCGGCCCTACCGGAAAATGCTTCGCAGGCTGGGGCGGCGGCGCCACGTGGGCGCCGGTGTCGCCGCGGCTGATGGCCGCCGGAAAGCCCGCAGCCCCACGGGCTGTGGGGCCACGCGAGCGGCTGCCAAAGAGCTTTCCAAGGAGGCACGGCTTTCCCTCCTGGCTCTTCGGGCGTGGGAGCTGTCGCCAGAGCCGCGGCCCCATCGGAAAATGCTTCGCAGGCTGGCGCGGCGGCCCCACGTGGGCGCCGGTGTCGCCGAGGCTGACGGCCGCCGGAAAGCTCGCAGCCCGACGGGCTGTGGGGCCACGCGAGCGGCTGCCAAAGAGCTTTCCAAGGAGGCACGGCTTTCCCTCCTGGCTCTTCGGGCGTGGGAGCTGTCGCCAGAGCCGCGGCCCTACTGGAAAATGCTTCGCAGGCTGGCGCGGCCCGCGTCACGTGGGCGCCGGTGTCGCCGAGGCTGACGGCCGCCGGAAAGCCCGCAGCCCCACGGGCTGTGGGGGCTACGCGAGCGGCTGCCAAAGAGCTTTCCAAGGAGGCACGGCTTTCCCTCCTGGCTCTTCGGGCGTGGGAGCTGTCGCCAGAGCCGCGGCCCTACCGGAAACTACTTCGCAGGCTGGCGCGGCGGCGCCACGTGGGCGCCTGTGTCGCCGAGGCTGACGGCCGACGGAAAGCCCGCAGCCCCACGGGCTGTGGGGCCACGCGAGCGACTGCCAAAGAGCTTTCCAAGGAGGCACGGCTTTCCCTCCTGGCTCTTCGGGCGTGGGAGCTGTCGCCAGAGCCGCGGCCCTACCCGGAAAATGCTTCGCAGGCTGGGGCGGCGGCGCCACGTGGGCGCCGGTGTCGCCGCGGCTGATGGCCGCCGGAAAGCCCGCAGCCCCACGGGCTGTGGGGCCACGCGAGCGGCTGCCAAAGAGCTTTCCAAGGAGGCACGGCTTTCCCTCCTGGCTCTTCGGGCGTGGGAGCTGTCGCCAGAGCCGCGGCCCCATCGGAAAATGCTTCGCAGGCTGGCGCGGCGGCCCCACGTGGGCGCCGGTGTCGCCGAGGCTGACGGCCGCCGGAAAGCTCGCAGCCCGACGGGCTGTGGGGCCCACGCGAGCGGCTGCCAAAGAGCTTTCCAAGGAGGCACGGCTTTCCCTCCTGGCTCTTCGGCGTGGGAGCTGTCGCCAGAGCCGCGGCCCTACTGGAAAATGCTTCGCAGGCTGGCGCGGCCGCGTCACGTGGGCGCCGGTGTCGCCGAGGCTGACGGCCGCCGGAAAGCCCGCAGCCCCACGGGCTGTGGGGCTACGCGAGCGGCTGCCAAAGAGCTTTCCAACGAGGCACGGCTTTCCCTCCTGGCTCTTCGGGCGTGGGAGCTGTCGCCAGAGCCGCGGCCTACCGGAAAATGCTTCGCAGTCTGGCGCAGCGGCGCCACGTGGGCGCCGGTGTCGCCGAGGCTGACGGCCGCCGGAAAGCCCGCAGCCCCACGGGCTGTGGGGCTACGCGAGCGGCTGCCAAAGAGCTTTCCAACGAGGCACGGGCTTTCCCTCCTGGCTCTTCGGGCGTGGGAGCTGTCGCCAGAGCCGCGGCCCTACCGGGAAAATGCTTCGCAGTCTGGCGCGGCGGCGCCACGTGGGCGCCGGTGTCGCCGAGGCTGACGGCCCGCCGGAAAGCCCGCAGCCCCACGGGCTGTGGGGCCACGCGAGCGGCTGCCAAAGAGCTTTCCAAGGAGGCACGGCTTTCCCTCCTGGCTCTTCGGGCGTGGGAGCTGTCGCCAGAGCCGCGGCCCTACCGGAAAATTCTTTGCAGGCTGGCGCGGCGGCGCCACTTGGGCGCCTGTGTCGCCGAGGCTGACGGCCGCCGGAAAGCCCGCAGCCCCACGTGCTGTGGGGCCACGCGAGCGGCTGCCAAAGAGCTTTCCAAGGAGGCACGGCTTTCCCTCCTGGCTCTTCGGGCGTGGGAGCTGTCGCCAGAGCCGCAGCCCCGACCGGAAAAAGCTTCGCAGGCTGGCGCGGGGGGCGCCACGTGGGCTCCGGTGTCACCGAGGCTGACGGCCACCGGAAAGCCCGCAGCCCCACGGGCTGTGGGGCCACGCGAGCGGCTGCCAAAGAGCTTTCCAAGGAGGCACGGCTTTCCCTCCTGGCTCTTCGGGCGTGGGAGCTGTCGCCAGAGCCGCGGCCCTACCGGAAAATGCTTTGCAGGCTGGCGCGGAGGCGTCACGTGGGCGCCGGTGTCGCCGAGGCTGACGGCCACTGGAAAGCCCGCAGCCCCACGGGCTGTGGGGCCACGCGAGCGGCTGCCAAAGAGCTTTCCAAGGAGGCATGGCTTTCCCTCCTGGCTCTTCGTACGTGGGAGCTGTCGCCAGAGCCGCAGCCCTACCGGAAAATGCTTCGCAGGCTGGCGTGGGCCGCGCCACGTGGGCGCCGGTGTCGCCGAGGCTGACGGCCGCCGGAAAGCCCGCAGCCCCACGGGCTGTGGGGCCACGCGAGCGGCTGCCAAAGACGTTTCCAAGGAGGCACGGCTTTCCCTCCTGGCTCTTCGGGCGTGGGAGCTGTCGCCAGAGCCGCGGCCCTACCGGAAAATGCTTTGCAGGCTGGCGCGGAGGCGTCACGTGGGCGCCGGTGTCGCCGAGGCTGACGGCCGCCGGAAAGCCCGCAGCCCCACGGGCTGTGGGGCCACGCAGCGAGCGGCTGCCAAAGAGCTTTCCAGGAGGCAGGGCTTTCCCTCCTGGCTCTTCGGGCGTGGGAGCTGTCCGCCAGAGCCACGGCCCTACCGGAAAATGCTTCGCAGGCTGGCGCGGCAGCGCCACGTGGGCGCTGGTGTCGCCGAATCTGACGGCCGACGGAAAGCCCGCAGCCCCACGGGCTGTGGGGCCACGCGAGCGGCTGCCAAAGAGCTTTCCAAGGAGGCACGGTTTTCCCTCCTGGCTCTTCGGGCGTGGGAGCTGTCGCCAGAGCCGCGGCCCTACTGGAAAATGCTTCGCAGGCTGGCGCGGCCGCGCCACGTGGGCGCCGGTGTCGCCGAGGCTGACGGCCGCCGGAAAGCCCGCAGCCCCACGGGCTGTGGGGCTACGCGAGCGGCTGCCAAAGAGCTTTCCAACGAGGCACGGCTTTCCCTCCTGGCTCTTCGGGTGTGGGAGCTGTCGCCAGAGCCGCGGCCCTACCGGAAAATGCTTCGCAGTCTGGCGCGGCCGGCGCCACGTGGGCGCCGGTGTCGCCGAGGCTGACGGCCGCCGAAAAGCCCGCAGCCCCACGGGCTGTGGGGCCACGCGAGCGGCTGCCAAAGAGCTTTCCAACGAGGCACGGCTTTCCCTCCTGGCTCTTCGGGTGTGGGAGCTGTCGCCAGAGCCGCGGCCCTACCGGAAAATGCTTTGCAGTCTGGCGCGGCGGCGCCACGTGGGCGCCTATGTCGCCGAGGCTGACGGCCGCTGGAAAGCCCGCAGCCCCACGGGCTGTGGGGCCACGCGAGCGGCTGCCAAAGAGCTTTCCAAGCAGGCACGGCTTTCCCTCCTGGCTCTTCGGGCGTGGGAGCTGTCGCCAGAGCCGCGGCCCTACTGGAAATGCTTTGCAGGCTGGCGCGGAGGCGTCACGTGGGCGCGGTGTCGCCGAGGCTGACGGCCGCCGGAAAGCCCGCAGCCCACGGGCTGTGGGGCCACGCGAGCGGCTGCCAAAGAGCTTTCCAAGGAGGCACGGCTTTCCCTCCTGGCTCTTCGGGGTGTGGGAGCTGTCGCCAGAGCCGCGGCCCTACCGGAAAATGCTTTGCAGGCTGTCGCGGAGGCGTCACGTGGGCGCCGGTGTCGCCGAGGCTGACGGCCGCCGGAAAGCCCGCAGCCCCACGGCTGTGGGGCCACGCGAGCGGCTGCCAAAGAGCTTTCCAAGGAGGCACGGCTTTCCCTCCTGGCTCTTCGGGCGTGGGAGCTGTCGCCAGAGCCGCGGCCCTACCGGAAAATGCTTTGCAGGCTGGCGCGGAGGCGTCACGTGGGCGCCGGTTGTCGCCGAGTCTGACGGCCGCCGGCGAAAGCCCGCAGCCCCACGGGCTGTGGGGCTACGCGAGCGGCTGCCAAAGAGGTTTCCAAGGAGGCAGGGCTTTCCCCTCCTGGCTCTTCGGGCGTGGGAGCTGTCGCCAGAGCCGCGGCCCTACCTGAAACTACTTCGCAGGCTGGCGCGGCGGCGCCACGTGGGCGCCTGTGTCGCCGAGGCTGACGGCCGCCGGAAAGCCCGCAGCCCCACGTGCTGTGGGGCCACGCGAGCGGCTGCCAAAGAGCTTTCCAACGAGGCACGGCTTTCCCTCCTGGCTCTTCGGGCGTGGGAGCTGTCGCCAGAGCCGCGGCCCTACCGGAAAATGCTTCGCAGGCTGGCGCGGCGGCGCCACGTGGGCGCCGGTGTCGCCGAGGCTGACGGCCGCCGGAAAGCCCGCAGCCCCACGGGCTGTGGGGCCACGCGAGCGGCTGCCAAAGAGCTTTCCAAGGAGGCACGGCTTTCCCTCCTGGCTCTTCGGGCGTGGGAGCTGTCGCCAGAGCCGCGGCCCTACCGGAAGAATGCTTCGCAGGCTGGCGCGGCGGCCCCACGTGGGCGCCGGTGTCGCCGAGGCTGACGGCCGCCGGAAAGCTCGCAGCCCCACGGGCTGTGGGGCCACGCGAGCGGCTGCCAAAGAGCTTTCCAAGGAGGCACGGCTTTCCCTCCTGGCTCTTCGGGCGTGGGAGCTGTCGCCAGAGCCGCGGCCCTACCGGAAAATGCTTCGCAGGCTGGGCGCGGCAGCGCCACGTGGGCGCTGGTGTCGCCGAATCTGACGGCCGACGGAAAGCCCGCAGCCCCACGGGCTGTGGGGCCACGCGAGCGGCTGCCAAAGAGGTTTCCAACGAGGCACGGTTTTCCCTACTGGCTCTTCGGGGGTGGAGCTGTCGCCAGAGCCGCGGCCCTACCGGAAAATGCTTTGCAGGCTGGCGCGGAGGCGTCACGTGGGCGCCGGTGTCGCCGAGGCTGACGGCCGCCCGAAAGCCCGCAGCCCCACGGGCTGTGGGGCCACGCGAGCGGCTGCCAAAGAGCTTTCCAAGGAGGCACGGCTTTCCCTCCTGCTCTTCGGGCGTGGGAGCTGTCGCCAGAGCCGCGGCCCTACCGGAAAATGCTTCGCAGGATGGCGCGGAGGCGTCACATGGGCGCCGGTGTCGCCGAGGCTGACGGCCGCCGGAAAGCCCGCAGCCCCACGGGCTGTGGGGCCACGCGAGCGGCTGCCAAAGAGCTTTCCAAGGAGGCACGACTTTCCCTCCTGGCTCTTCGGGCGTGGGAGCTGTCGCCAGAGCCGCGGCCCTACCGGAAACTACTTCGCAGGCTGGCGCGCGCGGCGCCACGTGGGCGCCTGTGTCGCCGAGGCTGACGGCCGCTGGAAAGCCCGCAGCCCCACGTGCTGTGGGGCCACGCGAGCGGCTGCCAAAGAGCTTTCCAAGGAGGCACGGCTTTCCCTCCTGGCTCTTCGGGCGTGGGAGCTGTCGCCAGAGCCGCGGCCCTACCGGAAAATGCTTCGCAGGCTGGCGCGGCAGCGCCACGTGGGGCGCTGGTGTCGCCGAATCTGACGGCCGCCGGAAAGCCCGCAGCCCCACGGGCTGTGGGGCCACGCGAGCGGCTGCCAAAGAGCTTTCCAACGAGGCACGGTTTTCCCTCCTGCTCTTCGGGCGTGGGAGCTGTCGCCAGAGCCGCGGCCCTACCGGAAAAATGCTTCGCAGGCTGGCGCGGCGGCGCCACGTGGGCGCCGGTGTCGCCGAGGCTGACGGCCGCCGGAAAGCCCGCAGCCCCCACGGGCTGTGGGGCCACGCGAGCGGCTGCCAAAGAGCTTTCCAAGGAGGCATGGCTTTCCCTCCTGGCTCTTCGGGTGTGGGAGCTGTCGCCAGAGCCGCAGCCCTACCGGAAAATGCTTCGCAGGCTGGCGTGGCGGCGCCACGTGGGCGCCGGTGTCGCCGAGGCTGACGGCTGCCGGAAAGCCCGCAGCCCCACGGGCTGTGGGGCCACGCGAGCGGCTGCCAAAGAGGTTTCCAAGGAGGCACGGCTTTCCCTCCTGGCTCTTCGGGCGTGGGAGCTGTCGCAGAGCCCCGGCCCTACCGGAAAATGCTTTGCAGGCTGGCGCGGAGGCGTCATGTGGGCGCCGGTGTCGCCGAGACTGACGGCCGCCGGAAAGCCCGCAGCCCCACGGGCTGTGGGGCCACGCGAGCGGCTGCCAAAGAGCTTTCCAAGGAGGCATGGCTTTCCCTCCTGGCTCTTCGGGTGTGGGAGCTGTCGCCAGAGCCGCAGCCCTACCGGAAAATGCTTCGCAGGCTGGCGTGTCGGCGCCACGTGGGCGCCGGTTGTTGCCGAGGCTGACGGCCGCCGGAAAGCCCGCAGCCCACGGGCTGTGGGGCCACGCGAGCGGGCTGCCAAAGAGGTTTCCAAGGAGGCATGGCTATTCCCTCCTGGCTCTTTGGGGGTGGGAGCTCTCACCAGAGCCGCACCCCGACCGGGAAAAAGCTTCGCAGGCTGGCGCGGGGGCGCCACGTGGGCTCCGGTGTCACCGAGGCTGACGGCCACCGGAAAGCCGCAGCCCCACGGGCTGTGGGGCCACGCGAGCGGCTGCCAAAGAGCTTTCCAAGGAGGCACGGCTTTCCCTCCTGGCTCTTCGGGCGTGGGAGCTGTCGCCAGAGCCGCGGCCCTACCGGAAAATGCTTCGCAGGATGGCGCGGAGGCGTCACATGGGCGCCGGTGTCGCCGAGGCTGACGGCCGCCGGAAAGCCCGCAGCCCCACGGGCTGTGGGGCCCTCGCGAGCGGCTGCCAAAGAGCTTTCCAAGGAGGCACGACTTTCCCTCCTGGCTCTTCGGGCGTGGGAGCTGTCGCCAGAGCCGCGGCCCTACCGGAAACTACTTCGCAGGCTGGCGCGGCGGCGCCACGTGGGCGCCTGTGTCGCCGAGGCTGACGGCCGCCGGAAAGCCCGCAGCCCCACGGGCTGTGGGGCCACGCGAGCGGCTGCCAAAGAGCTTTCCAAGGAGGCACGGCTTTCCCTCCTGGCTCTTCGGGCGTGGGAGCTGTCGCCAGAGCCGCGGCCCTACCGGAAAATGCTTCGCAGGCTGGCGCGGCAGCGCCACGTGGGCGCTGGTGTCGCCGAATCTGACGGCCGCCGGAAAGCCCGCAGCCCCACGGGCTGTGGGGCCACGCGAGCGGCTGCCAAAGAGCTTTCCAACGAGGCACGGTTTTCCCTCCTGGCTCTTCGGGCGTGGGAGCTGTCGCCAGAGCCGCGGCCCTACCGGAAAATGCTTCGCAGGCTGGCGCGGCGGCGCCACGTGGGCGCCGGTGTCGCCGAGGCTGACGGCCGCCGGAAAGCCCGCAGCCCCACGGGCTGTGGGGCCACGCGAGCGGCTGCCAAAGAGCTTTCCAAGGAGGCATGGCTTTCCCTCCTGGCTCTTCGGGTGTGGGAGCTGTCGCCAGAGCCGCAGCCCTACCGGAAAATGCTTCGCAGGCTGGCGTGGCGGCGCCACGTGGGCGCCGGTGTCGCCGAGGCTGACGGCTGCCGGAAAGCCCGCAGCCCCACGGGCTGTGGGGCCACGCGAGCGGCTGCCAAAGAGGTTTCCAAGGAGGCAACGGCTTTCCCTCCTGGCTCTTCGGGCGTGGGAGCTGTCGCCAGAGCCCCGGCCCTACCGGAAAATGCTTTGCAGGCTGGCGCGGAGGCGTCATGTGGGCGCCGGTGTCGCCGAGACTGACGGCCGCCGGAAAGCCCGCAGCCCCACGGGCTGTGGGGCCACCGCGAGCGGCTGCCAAAGAGCTTTCCAAGGAGGCATGGCTTTCCCTCCTGGCTCTTCGGGTGTGGGAGCTGTCGCCAGAGCCGCAGCCCTACCGGAAAATGCTTCGCAGGCTGGCGTGTCGGCGCCACGTGGGCGCCGGTGTTGCCGAGGCTGACGGCCGCCGGAAAGCCCGCAGCCCCACGGGCTGTGGGGGCCACGCGAGCGGCTGCCAAAGAGGTTTCCAAGGAGGCATGGCTATTCCCTCCTGGCTCTTTGGGGGTGGGAGCTCTCACCAGAGCCGCAGCCCGACCGGAAAAAGCTTCGCAGGCTGGCGCGGGGGCGCCACGTGGGCTCCGGTGTCACCGAGGCTGACGGCCACCGGAAAGCCGCAGCCCCACGGGCTGTGGGGCCACGCGAGCGGCTGCCAAAGAGCTTTCCAACGAGGCACGGCTTTCCCTCCTGGCTCTTCGGGCGTGGGAGCTGTCGCCAGAGCCGCGGCCCCTACCGGAAAATGCTTTGCAGGCTGGCGCGGAGGCGTCACGTGGGCGCCGGTGTCGCCGAGGCTGACGGCCGCCGGAAAGCCCGCAGCCCCACGGGCTGTGGGGCCACGCGAGCGGCTGCCAAAGAGCTTTCCAAGGAGGCATGGCTTTCCCTCCTGGCTCTTCGGGTGTGGGAGCTGTCGCCAGAGCCGCAGCCCTACCGGAAAATGCTTCGCAGGCTGGCGTGGCGGCGCCACGTGGGCGCCTATGTCGCCGAGGCTGACGGCCGCCGGAAAGCCCGCAGCCCCACGGGCTGTGGGGCCACGCGAGCGGCTGCCAAAGACGTTTCAAGGAGGCACGGCTTTCCCTCCTGGCTCTTCGGGCGTGGGAGCTGTCGCCAGAGCCGCGGCCCTACCGGAAAATGCTTTGCAGGCTGGCGCGGAGGCGCCACGTGGTCGCAGGTGTCGCCGAGGCTGACGGCCGCCGGAAAGCCCGCAGCCCCACGGGCTGTGGGGCCACGCGAGCGGCTGCCAAAGAGCTTTCCAAGGAGGCATGGCTATTCCCTCCTGGCTCTTTGGGGGTGGGAGCTCTCACCAGAGCCGCAGCCCGACCGGAAAAAAGCTTCGCAGGCTGGCGCGGGGGCGCCACGTGGGCTCCGGTGTCACCGAGGCTGACGCCACCGGAAAGCCCGCAGCCCCACGGGCTGTGGGGCCACCGCGAGCGGCTGCCAAAGAGCTTTCCAACGAAGGCACGGCTTTCCCTCCTGGCTCTTCGGGGCGTGGGAGCTGTCGCCAGAGCCGCGGCCCTACCGGAAAATGCTTTGCAGGCTGGCGCGGAGGCGTCACGTGGGCGCCGGTGTCGCCGAGGCTGACGGCCGCCGGAAAGCCCGCAGCCCCACGGGCTGTGGGGCCACGCGAGCGGCTGCCAAAGAGCTTTCCAAGGAGGCATGGCTTTTCCCTCCTGGCTCTTCGGTGTGGGAGCTGTCGCCAGAGCCGCAGCCCTACCGGAAAATGCTTCGCAGGCTGGCGTGGCGGCGCCACGTGGGCGCCTATGTCGCCGAGGCTGACGGCCGCCGGAAAGCCCGCAGCCCCACGGGCTGTGGGGCCACGCGAGCGGCTGCCAAAGACGTTTCCAAGGAGGCACGGCTTTCCCTCCTGGCTCTTCGGGCGTGGGGAGCTGTCGCCAGAGCCGCGGCCCTACCGGAAAATGCTTTGCAGGCTGGCGCGGAGGCGCCCACGTGGTCGCAGGTGTCGCCGAGGCTGACGGCCGCCGGAAAGCCCGCAGCCCCACGGGCTGTGGGGCCACGCGAGCGGCTGCCAAAGAGCTTTCCAAGGAGGCAGGGCTTTCCCTCCTGGCTCTTCGGGCGTGGGAGCTGTCGCCAGAGCCACGGCCCTACCGGAAAATGCTTCGCAGGCTGGTGCGGCAGCGCCACGTGGGCGCCGGTGTCGCCGAGGCTGACGGCCGCCGAAAAGCCCGCAGCCCCACGGGCTGTGGGGCCACGCGAGCGGCTGCCAAAGAGCTTTCCAAGGAGGCATGGCTTTCCCTCCTGGCTCTTCGGGTGTGGGAGCTGTCGCCAGAGCCGCAGCCCTACCGGAAAATGCTTCGCAGGCTGGCGTGGCGGCGCCACGTGGGCGCCGGTGTCGCCGAGGCTGACGGCCGCCGGAAAGCCCGCAGCCCCACGGGCTGTGGGGCCACGCGAGTGGCTGCCAAAGAGGTTTCCAAGGAGGCACGGCTTTCCCTCCTGGCTCTTCGGGGCGTGGGAGCTGTCGCCAGAGCCGCGGCCCTACCGGAAAATGCTTTGCAGGCTGGCGCGGCGGGCACCACGTGGGCGCCTGTGTCGCCGAGGCTGACGGCCGCCGGAAAGCCCGCAGCCCCACGGGCTGTGGGGCCACGCGAGCGGCTGCCAAAGAGCTTTCCAAGGAGGCACGGCTTTCCCTCCTGGCTCTTCGGGCGTGGGAGCTGTCGCCAGAGCCGCGGCCCTACCGGAAAATGCTTCGCAGGCTGGCGCGGCAGCGCCACGTGGGCGTTGGTGTCGCCGAATCTGACGGCCGACGGAAAGCCCGCAGCCCCACGGGCTGTGGGGCCACGCGAGCGGCTGCCAAAGAGCTTTCCAACGAGGCACGGTTTTCCCTACTGGCTCTTCGGGGGTGGGAGCTGTCGCCAGAGCCGCAGCCCGATCGGAAAAAGCTTCGCAGGCTGGCGCGGGGGGCGCCACGTGGGCTCCGGTGTCACCGAGGCTGACGGCCACCGGAAAGCCCGCAGCCCCACGGGCTGTGGGGCCACGCGAGCGGCTGCCAAAGAGCTTTCCAAGAGGCACGGCTTTCCCTCCTGGCTCTTCGGGCGTGGGAGCTGTCGCCAGAGCCGCGGCCCTACCGGAAAATGCTTTGCAGGCTGGCGCGGAGGCGTCACGTGGGCGCCGGTGTCGCCGAGGCTGACGGCCGCCGGAAAGCCCGCAGCCCCACGGGCTGTGGGGCCACGCGAGCGGCTGCCAAAGAGCTTTCCAAGGAGGCACGGCTTTCCTCCTGGCTCTTCGGGCGTGGGAGCTGTCGCCAGAGGCCGCGGCCCTACCGGAAAATGCTTTGCAGTCTGGTGCGGCGGCGCCACGTGGGCGCCTATGTCGCCGAGGCTGACGGCCGCTGGAAAGCCCGCAGCCCCACGGGCTGTGGGGCCACGCGAGCGGCTGCCAAAGAGCTTTCCAAGGAGGCACGGCTTTCCCACCTGGCTCTTCGGGTGTGGGAGCTGTCGCCAGAGCCGCGGCCCTACCGAAAAATGCTTCGCAGGCTGGCGTGGCGGCGCCACGTGGTTGCAGGTGTCGCCGAGGCTGACGGCCGCCGGAAAGCCCGCAGCCCCACGGGCTGTGGGGCCACGCGAGCCGGCTGCCAAAGAGGTTTCCAATGAGGCACGGCTTTCCCTCCTGGCTCTTCGGGCGTGGGAGCTGTCGCCAGAGCCGCGGCCCTACCGGAAAATGCTTCGCAGGCTGGCGCGGGCGGCGCCCACGTGGGCGCCGGTGTCGCCGAGGCTGACGGCCGCCGGAAATCCCGCAGCCCCACAGGCTGTGGGGCCACGCGAGCGGCTGCCAAAGAGCTTTCCAAGGAGGCACGGCTTTCCCTCCTGGCTCTTCGGGCGTGGGAGCTGTCGCCAAAGCCCGCGGCCCTACCAGAAAATGCTTCGCAGGCTGGCGCGGCGGCGCCACGTGGGCGCCGGTGTCGCCGAGGCTGACGGCCGCCGGAAAGCCCGCAGCCCCACGGGCTGTGGGGCCACGTGAGCGGCTGCCAAAGAGCTTTCCAAGGAGGCAGGGCTTTCCCTCCTGGCTCTTCGGGCGTGGGAGCTGTCGCCAGAGCCGAGGCCCTACCGGAAAATGCTTCGCAGTCCTGGCGCGGCGGCGCCACGTGGGCGCCGGTGTCGCCGAGGCTGACGGCCGCCGGAAAGCCCGCAGCCCCACGGGCTGTGGGGCCACGCGAGCGGCTGCCAAAGAGCTTTCCAAGGAGGCACGGCTTTCCCTCCTGCTCTTCGGGTGTGGGAGCTGTCGCCAGAGCCGCAGCCCTACCGGAAAATGCTTCGCAGGCTGGCGTGGCGGCGCCACGTGGCGCCGGTGTTGCCGAGGCTGATGGCCGACGGAAAGCCCGCAGCCCCACGGGCTGTGGGGCCACGCGAGTGGCTGTCAAAGAGCTTTCCAAGGAGGCACGGCTTTCCCTCCTGGCTCTTCGGGCGTGGGAGCTGTCGCCAGAGCCGCGGCCCTACCGGAAAATGCTTCGCAGGCTGGCGCGGCAGCGCCACGTGGGCGCTGGTGTCGCCGAATCTGACGGCCGACGGAAAGCCCGCAGCCCCACGGGCTGTGGGGCCATGCGAGCGGCTGCCAAAGAGCTTTCCAACGAGGCACGGCTTTCCCTCCTGGCTCTTCGGGCGTGGGAGCTGTCGCCAGAGCCGCGGCCCTACCGGAAAATGCTTCGCAGGCTGGCGCGGCGGCGCCACGTGGGCGCCGGTGTCGCCGAGGCTGACGGCCGGACGAAAAGCCCGCAGCCCCACGGG
>NW_026529654.1:0-71604 GCF_028500815.1 Rissa tridactyla | reverse complement strand
TTTGTGCCTGGCGCGGCGCAAGTGGGAAAGGGTGTTTTGAGGCTGAAGGCTGCAGGAAAGCCCGCAGCCCCCAGGTCTGTGGGGCTACGCAAGTGGTTCCCAAAGAGCTTATAGAACAAGGCATAGTTTTCCTGCTGGCTCTTTGGGAAGGGGACCCATCTCCAGCCACATGGCCATTTTTTGTGCCTGGCGCGGCGCCAAGTGGGAAAGGGTGGGCTTTGAGGCTGAAGGCAGCAGGAAAGCCCGCAGCCCCCCAGGTCTGTGGGGCTACGCAAGCGGTTCCCAAAAGAGCTTATAGAACAAGGCATAGTTTTCCTGACGGCTCTTTGGGACGGGGGACCCATCTCCAGCCGTATGGCCATTTTTGTGCCTGGCGTCGGCACCAAGTGGGAAAGGGTGGTTGTCGAGGGCTGAAGCTAGCAGGAAAGCCTGCAGCCCCCAGGTCTGTGGGGCCTACGCAAGCGGTTCCCAAAGAGCTTTAGAACAAGGCATAGTTTTCCCTGCTGGCTCTTTGGGCGGGGGGACCCATCTCCAGCCGTAATGGCCATTTTTGTGCCTGGGTGCCGGGCACCAAGTGGGAAAGGGTGGTGTCGAGGCTGAAGGCAGCAGGAAAGCCCGCAGCCCCCAGGTCTGTGGGGCTACGCAAGCGGTTCCCAAAGAGCTTTAGAACAAGGCATAGTTTTCACTGCTGGCTCTTTGGGAATGGACCCATCTCCAGCCCATATGGCCATTTTTGTGCCTGGCGCGGCGCCAAGTGGGGAAAGGGTGGTCTCGAGGCTGAAGGCAGCAGGAAAGCCCGCAGCCCCCAGGTCTGTGGGGCTACGCAAGCGGTTCCCAAAGACCTTTAGAACAAGGCATAGTTTTCCCTGCTGGCTCTTTGGGCGTGGGCTCCCATCTCCAGCCGTATGGCCATTTTTGGGCCTGGCGCGGTGCCAAGTGAAAAAGGGTGGTTTTGAGGCTGAAGGCAACAAGAAAGCCCCGCAGCCCCCCAGGTCTGTGGGGCTACGCAAGCGGTTCCCGAAGAGCTTTAGAACAAGGCATAGTTTTCCCTGCTGGCTCCTTCGGCGGGGGACCCATCTCCAGCCGTATGGCCATTTTTGTGCCTGGCACGGCGCCAAGAGCGAAAGGGTGGTGTTGAGCCTGAAGGCAGCAGGAAAGCCTGCAGTCCCCAGGTCTGTGGGGGCTACGCAAGCGGTTCCCAAAGAGCTTTAGAACAAGGCATAATTTTCCCTGCTGGCTCCTTGGGCAGGGGATCCATCTCCAGCCATAGGCCATTTTTGTGCCTGGCGCGGCAGCCAAGTGGGGAAAGGGTGGTTTTTGAGGCTGAAGGCAGCAGGAAAGCCCGCAGCCCCCAGGTCTGTGGGGCTACGCAAGTGGTTCCCAAAGAGCTTTAGAACAAGGCATAGTTTTCCTGCTGGCTCTTTGGGAATGGGACCCATCTCCAGCCACATGGCCATTTTTGTGCCTGGCGCGGCGCCAAGTGGGGAAAGTGTGTCTTTGAGGCTGAAGGGCAGCAGGGAAAGCCCGCAGCCCCCAGGTCTGTGGGGCTACGCAAGCGGTTCCCAAAGAGCTTTAGAACAAGGCATAGTTTTCCCTGACGGCTCTTTGGGCGGGGGACCCATCTCCAGCCGTATGGCGATTTTTGTGCCTGGCGTGGCACCAAGTGGGAAAGGGTTGTGTCGAGGCTGAAGCTAGCAGGAAAGCCTGCAGCCCCCAGGTCTGTGGGGCTACGCAAGCGGTTCCCAAAGAGCTTTAGAACAAGGCATAGTTTTCCCTGCTGGCTCCTTCGGCGGGGGACCCATCTCCAGCCGGATGGCCATTTTTGTGCCTGGTGCGGCGCCAAGTGGGAAAGGGTGGTGTCGAGGCTGAAGGCAGCAGGAAAGCCCGCAGCCCCCAGGTCTGTGGGGCTACGCAAGCGGTTCCCAAAGAGCTTTAGAACAAGGCATAGTTTTCACTGCTGGCTCTTTGGGAATGGGACCCATCTCCAGCCATATGGCCATTTTTGTGCCTGGCGCGGCGCCAAGTGCGAAAGGGTGGTGTCGAGGCTGAACGCAGCAGGAAAGCCCGCAGCCCCCAGGTCTGTGGGGCTACGCAAGCGGTTCCCAAAGAGCTTTAGAACAAGGCATAGTTTTCCCTGCTGGCTCTTTGGGCGTGGCACCCATCTCCAGCCGTATGGCCATTTTTGGGCCTGGCGCGGTGCCAAGTGGGAAAGGGTGGTGTCGAGGCTGAAGGCAGCAGGAAGGCCCGCAGCCCCCAGGTCTGTGGGGCTACGCAAGCAGTTCCCAAAGAGCTTTAGAACAAGGCAGATTGTTCCCTACTTGTTCTTTGGGCGTGGGACCCATCTCCAGCCATATGGCCATTTTTGTGCCTGGCGCGGCGCCAAGTGGGAAAGGGTGGTTTTGAGGCTGAAGGCAGCAGGAAAGCCCGCAGCCCCCAGGTCTGTGGGGCTACGCAAGTGGTTCCCAAAGAGCTTTAGAACAAGGCATAGTTTTCCTGCTGGCTCTTTGGGAATGGGACCCATCTCCAGCCACATGGCCATTTTTGTGCCTGGCGCGGCGCCAAGTGGGAAAGGGTGGCTTTGAGGCTGAAGGCAGCAGGAAAGCCCGCAGCCCGCAGGTCTGTGGGGCTACGCAAGCGGTTCCCAAAGAGCTTTAGAACAAGGCATAGTTTTCCCTGACGGCTCTTTGGGCGGGGGACCCATCTCCAGCCGTATGGCCATTTTTGTGCCTGGCGTGGCACCAAGTGGGAAAGGGTGGTGTCGAGGCTGAAGCTAGCAGGAAAGCCTGCAGCCCCCAGGTCTGTGGGGCTACGCAAGCGGTTCCCAAAGAGCTTTAGAACAAGGCATAGTTTTCCCTGCTGGCTCCTTCGGCGGGGGACCCATCTCCAGCCGTATGGCCATTTTTGTGCCTGGTGCGGCGCCAAGTGGGAAAGGGTGGTGTCGAGGCTGAAGGCAGCAGGAAAGCCCGCAGCCCCCAGGTCTGTGGGGCTACGCAAGCGGTTCCCAAAGAGCTTTAGAACAAGGCATAGTTTTCACTGCTGGCTCTTTGGGAATGGGACCCATCTCCAGCCATATGGCCATTTTTGTGCCTGGCGCGGCGCCAAGTGGGAAAGGGTGGTGTCGAGGCTGAAGGCAGCAGGAAATCCCGCAGCCCCCAGGTCTGTGGGGCTACGCAAGCGGTTCCCAAAGAGATTTAGAACAAGGCATAGTTTTCCCTGCTGCCTCCTTGGGCGTGGCACCCATCTCCAGCCGTATGGCCATTTTTGGGCCTGGCGCGGTGCCAAGTGGGAAAGGGTGGTGTCGAGGCTGAAGGCAGCAGGAAGGCCCGCAGCCCCCAGGTCTGTGGGGCTACGCAAGCAGTTCCCAAAGAGCTTTAGAACAAGGCAGATTGTTCCCTACTTGTTCTTTGGGCGTGGGACCCATCTCCAGCCATATGGCCATTTTTGTGCCTGGCGCGGCGCCAAGTGGGAAAGGGTGGTTTTGAGGCTGAAGGCAGCAGGAAAGCCCGCAGCCCCCAGGTCTGTGGGGCTACGCAAGTGGTTCCCAAAGAGCTTTAGAACAAGGCATAGTTTTCCTGCTGGCTCTTTGGGAATGGGACCCATCTCCAGCCACATGGCCATTTTTGTGCCTGGCGCGGCGCCAAGTGGGAAAGGGTGGCTTTGAGGCTGAAGGCAGCAGGAAAGCCCGCAGCCCCCAGGTCTGTGGGGCTACGCAAGCGGTTCCCAAAGAGCTTTAGAACAAGGCATAGTTTTCCCTGACGGCTCTTTGGGCGGGGGACCCATCTCCAGCCGTATGGCCATTTTTGTGCCTGGCGTGGCACCAAGTGGGAAAGGGTGGTGTCGAGGCTGAAGCTAGCAGGAAAGCCTGCAGCCCCCAGGTCTGTGGGGCTACGCAAGCGGTTCCCAAAGAGCTTTAGAACAAGGCATAGTTTTCCCTGCTGGCTCTTTGGGCGGGGGACCCATCTCCAGCCGTATGGCCATTTTTGTGCCTGGTGCGGCGCCAAGTGGGAAAGGGTGGTGTCGAGGCTGAAGGCAGCAGGAAAGCCCGCAGCCCCCAGGTCTGTGGGGCTACGCAAGCGGTTCCCAAAGAGCTTTAGAACAAGGCATAGTTTTCACTGCTGGCTCTTTGGGAATGGGACCCATCTCCAGCCATATGGCCATTTTTGTGCCTGGCGCGGCGCCAAGTGGGAAAGGGTGGTCTCGAGGCTGAAGGCAGCAGGAAAGCCCGCAGCCCCCAGGTCTGTGGGGCTACGCAAGCGGTTCCCAAAGACCTTTAGAACAAGGCATAGTTTTCCCTGCTGGCTCTTTGGGCGTGGCACCCATCTCCAGCCGTATGGCCATTTTTGTGCCTGGCGCGGCGCCAAGTGGGAAAGGGTGGTTTTGAGGCTGAAGGCAGCAGGAAAGCCCGCAGCCCCCAGGTCTGTGGGGCTACGCAAGCAGTTCCCAAAGAGCTTTAGAACAAGGCATAGTTTTCCTGCTGGCTCTTTGGGAATGGGACCCATCTCCAGCCACATGGCCATTTTTGTGCCTGGCGCGGCGCCAAGTGGGAAAGGGTGGCTTTGAGGCTGAAGGCAGCAGCAAAGCCCGCAGCCCCCAGGTCTGTGGGGCTACGCAAGCGGTTCCCAAAGAGCTTTAGAACAAGGCATAGTTTTCCCTGCTGGCTCTTTGGGCGGGGGACCCATCTCCAGCCGTATGGCCATTTTTGTGCCTGGCGTGGCACCAAGTGGGAAAGGGTGGTGTCGAGGCTGAAGCTAGCAGTAAAGCCCGCAGCCCCCAGGTCTGTGGGGCTACGCAAGCGGTTCCCAAAGAGCTTTAGAACAAGGCATAGTTTTCCCTGCTGGCTCCTTCGGCGGGGGACCCATCTCCAGCCGTATGGCCATTTTTGTGCCTGGTGCGGCGCCAAGTGGGAAAGGGTGGTGTCGAGGCTGAAGGCAGCAGGAAAGCCCGCAGCCCCCAGGTCTGTGGGGCTACGCAAGCGGTTCCCAAAGAGCTTTATAACAAGGCATAGTTTTCACTGCTGGCTCTTTGGGAATGGGACCCATCTCCAGCCATATGCCCATTTTTGAGCCTGGCGCGGCGCCAAGTGGGAAAGGGTGGTGTCGAGGCTGAAGGCAGCAGGAAAGCCCGCAGCCCCCAGGTCTGTGGGGCTACGCAAGCGGTTCCCAAAGACCTTTAGAACAAGGCATAGTTTTCCCTGCTGGCTCTTTGGGCGTGGCTCCCATCTCCAGCCGTATGGCCATTTTTGGGCCTGGCGCGGTGCCAAGTGGGAAAGGGTGGTGTCGAGGCTGAAGGCAGCAGGAAGGCCCGCAGCCCCCAGGTCTGTGGGGCTACGCAAGCAGTTCCCAAAGAGCTTTAGAACAAGGCAGATTGTTCCCTACTTGTTCTTTGGGCGTGGGACCCATCTCCAGCTATATGGCCATTTTTGTGCCTGGCGCGGCGCCAAGTGGGAAAGAGTGGTTTTGAGGCTGAAGGCAGCAGGAAAGCCCGCAGCCCCCAGGTCTGTGGGGCTACGCAAGCGGTTCCCAAAGAGCTTTAGAACAAGGCATAGTTTTCCCTGCTGGCTCTTTGGGCGAGGCACCCATCTCTAGCCATAGGCCTTTTTTGTGCCTGTCCCGGCGCCCAGAGGGAAAGGGTGGTTTTGAGGCTGAAGGCAGCAGGAAAGCCCGCAGCCCCCAGGTCTGTGGGGCTACGCAAGCGGTTCCCAACGAGCTTTAGAACAAGGCATAGTTTTCCTGCTGGCTCTTTGGGAATGGGACCCATCTCCAGCCACATGGCCATTTTTGTGCCTGGCGCGGCGCCAAGTGGGAAAGGGTGGCTTTGAGGCTGAAGGCAGCAGGAAAGCCCGCAGCCCGCAGGTCTGTGGGGCTACGCAAGCGGTTCCCAAAGAGCTTTAGAACAAGGCATAGTTTTCCCTGACGGCTCTTTGGGCGGGGGACCCATCTCCAGCCGTATGGCCATTTTTGTGCCTGGCGTGGCACCAAGTGGGAAAGGGTGGTGTCGAGGCTGAAGCTAGCAGGAAAGCCTGCAGCCCCCAGGTCTGTGGGGCTACGCAAGCGGTTCCCAAAGAGCTTTAGAACAAGGCATAGTTTTCCCTGCTGGCTCCTTCGGCGGGGGACCCATCTCCAGCCGTATGGCCATTTTTGTGCCTGGTGCGGCGCCAAGTGGGAAAGGGTGGTGTCGAGGCTGAAGGCAGCAGGAAAGCCCGCAGCCCCCAGGTCTGTGGGGCTACGCAAGCGGTTCCCAAAGAGCTTTAGAACAAGGCATAGTTTTCACTGCTGGCTCTTTGGGAATGGGACCCATCTCCAGCCATATGGCCATTTTTGTGCCTGGCGCGGCGCCAAGTGGGAAAGGGTGGTGTCGAGGCTGAAGGCAGCAGGAAATCCCGCAGCCCCCAGGTCTGTGGGGCTACGCAAGCGGTTCCCAAAGAGATTTAGAACAAGGCATAGTTTTCCCTGCTGCCTCCTTGGGCGTGGCACCCATCTCCAGCCGTATGGCCATTTTTGGGCCTGGCGCGGTGCCAAGTGGGAAAGGGTGGTGTCGAGGCTGAAGGCAGCAGGAAGGCCCGCAGCCCCCAGGTCTGTGGGGCTACGCAAGCAGTTCCCAAAGAGCTTTAGAACAAGGCAGATTGTTCCCTACTTGTTCTTTGGGCGTGGGACCCATCTCCAGCCATATGGCCATTTTTGTGCCTGGCGCGGCGCCAAGTGGGAAAGGGTGGTTTTGAGGCTGAAGGCAGCAGGAAAGCCCGCAGCCCCCAGGTCTGTGGGGCTACGCAAGTGGTTCCCAAAGAGCTTTAGAACAAGGCATAGTTTTCCTGCTGGCTCTTTGGGAATGGGACCCATCTCCAGCCACATGGCCATTTTTGTGCCTGGCGCGGCGCCAAGTGGGAAAGGGTGGCTTTGAGGCTGAAGGCAGCAGGAAAGCCCGCAGCCCCCAGGTCTGTGGGGCTACGCAAGCGGTTCCCAAAGAGCTTTAGAACAAGGCATAGTTTTCCCTGACGGCTCTTTGGGCGGGGGACCCATCTCCAGCCGTATGGCCATTTTTGTGCCTGGCGTGGCACCAAGTGGGAAAGGGTGGTGTCGAGGCTGAAGCTAGCAGGAAAGCCTGCAGCCCCCAGGTCTGTGGGGCTACGCAAGCGGTTCCCAAAGAGCTTTAGAACAAGGCATAGTTTTCCCTGCTGGCTCTTTGGGCGGGGGACCCATCTCCAGCCGTATGGCCATTTTTGTGCCTGGTGCGGCGCCAAGTGGGAAAGGGTGGTGTCGAGGCTGAAGGCAGCAGGAAAGCCCGCAGCCCCCAGGTCTGTGGGGCTACGCAAGCGGTTCCCAAAGAGCTTTAGAACAAGGCATAGTTTTCACTGCTGGCTCTTTGGGAATGGGACCCATCTCCAGCCATATGGCCATTTTTGTGCCTGGCGCGGCGCCAAGTGGGAAAGGGTGGTCTCGAGGCTGAAGGCAGCAGGAAAGCCCGCAGCCCCCAGGTCTGTGGGGCTACGCAAGCGGTTCCCAAAGACCTTTAGAACAAGGCATAGTTTTCCCTGCTGGCTCTTTGGGCGTGGCACCCATCTCCAGCCGTATGGCCATTTTTGTGCCTGGCGCCGCGCCAAGTGAAAAAGGGTGGTTTTGAGGCTGAAGGCAACAAGAAAGCCCGCAGCCCCCAGGTCTGTGGGGCTACGCAAGCGGTTCCCGAAGAGCTTTAGAACAAGGCATAGTTTTCCCTGCTGGCTCCTTCGGCGGGGGACCCATCTCCAGCCGTATGGCCATTTTTGTGCCTGGCACGGCGCCAAGTGCGAAAGGGTGGTGTTGAGCCTGAAGGCAGCAGGAAAGCCTGCAGTCCCCAGGTCTGTGGGGCTACGCAAGCGGTTCCCAAAGAGCTTTAGAACAAGGCATAATTTTCCCTGCTGGCTCCTTGGGCAGGGGATCCATCTCCAGCCATAGGCCATTTTTGTGCCTGGCGCGGCACCAAGTGGGAAAGGGTGGTTTTGAGGCTGAAGGCAGCAGGAAAGCCCGCAGCCCCCAGGTCTGTGGGGCTACGCAAGTGGTTCCCAAAGAGCTTTAGAACAAGGCATAGTTTTCCTGCTGGCTCTTTGGGAATGGGACCCATCTCCAGCCACATGGCCATTTTTGTGCCTGGCGCGGCGCCAAGTGGGAAAGTGTGTCTTTGAGGCTGAAGGCAGCAGGAAAGCCCGCAGCCCCCAGGTCTGTGGGGCTACGCAAGCGGTTCCCAAAGAGCTTTAGAACAAGGCATAGTTTTCCCTGACGGCTCTTTGGGCGGGGGACCCATCTCCAGCCGTATGGCGATTTTTGTGCCTGGCGTGGCACCAAGTGGGAAAGGGTTGTGTCGAGGCTGAAGCTAGCAGGAAAGCCTGCAGCCCCCAGGTCTGTGGGGCTACGCAAGCGGTTCCCAAAGAGCTTTAGAACAAGGCATAGTTTTCCCTGCTGGCTCCTTCGGCGGGGGACCCATCTCCAGCCGTATGGCCATTTTTGTGCCTGGTGCGGCGCCAAGTGGGAAAGGGTGGTGTCGAGGCTGAAGGCAGCAGGAAAGCCCGCAGCCCCCAGGTCTGTGGGGCTACGCAAGCGGTTCCCAAAGAGCTTTAGAACAAGGCATAGTTTTCACTGCTGGCTCTTTGGGAATGGGACCCATCTCCAGCCATATGGCCATTTTTGTGCCTGGCGCGGCGCCAAGTGGGAAAGGGTGGTGTCGAGGCTGAACGCAGCAGGAAAGCCCGCAGCCCCCAGGTCTGTGGGGCTACGCAAGCGGTTCCCAAAGAGCTTTAGAACAAGGCATAGTTTTCCCTGCTGGCTCTTTGGGCGTGGCACCCATCTCCAGCCGTATGGCCATTTTTGGGCCTGGCGCGGTGCCAAGTGGGAAAGGGTGGTGTCGAGGCTGAAGGCAGCAGGAAGGCCCGCAGCCCCCAGGTCTGTGGGGCTACGCAAGCAGTTCCCAAAGAGCTTTAGAACAAGGCAGATTGTTCCCTACTTGTTCTTTGGGCGTGGGACCCATCTCCAGCCATATGGCCATTTTTGTGCCTGGCGCGGCGCCAAGTGGGAAAGGGTGGTTTTGAGGCTGAAGGCAGCAGGAAAGCCCGCAGCCCCCAGGTCTGTGGGGCTACGCAAGTGGTTCCCAAAGAGCTTTAGAACAAGGCATAGTTTTCCTGCTGGCTCTTTGGGAATGGGACCCATCTCCAGCCACATGGCCATTTTTGTGCCTGGCGCGGCGCCAAGTGGGAAAGGGTGGCTTTGAGGCTGAAGGCAGCAGGAAAGCCCGCAGCCCGCAGGTCTGTGGGGCTACGCAAGCGGTTCCCAAAGAGCTTTAGAACAAGGCATAGTTTTCCCTGACGGCTCTTTGGGCGGGGGACCCATCTCCAGCCGTATGGCCATTTTTGTGCCTGGCGTGGCACCAAGTGGGAAAGGGTGGTGTCGAGGCTGAAGCTAGCAGGAAAGCCTGCAGCCCCCAGGTCTGTGGGGCTACGCAAGCGGTTCCCAAAGAGCTTTAGAACAAGGCATAGTTTTCCCTGCTGGCTCCTTCGGCGGGGGACCCATCTCCAGCCGTATGGCCATTTTTGTGCCTGGTGCGGCGCCAAGTGGGAAAGGGTGGTGTCGAGGCTGAAGGCAGCAGGAAAGCCCGCAGCCCCCAGGTCTGTGGGGCTACGCAAGCGGTTCCCAAAGAGCTTTAGAACAAGGCATAGTTTTCACTGCTGGCTCTTTGGGAATGGGACCCATCTCCAGCCATATGGCCATTTTTGTGCCTGGCGCGGCGCCAAGTGGGAAAGGGTGGTGTCGAGGCTGAACGCAGCAGGAAAGCCCGCAGCCCCCAGGTCTGTGGGGCTACGCAAGCGGTTCCCAAAGAGATTTAGAACAAGGCATAGTTTTCCCTGCTGCCTCCTTGGGCGTGGCACCCATCTCCAGCCGTATGGCCATTTTTGGGCCTGGCGCGGTGCCAAGTGGGAAAGGGTGGTGTCGAGGCTGAAGGCAGCAGGAAGGCCCGCAGCCCCCAGGTCTGTGGGGCTACGCAAGCAGTTCCCAAAGAGCTTTAGAACAAGGCAGATTGTTCCCTACTTGTTCTTTGGGCGTGGGACCCATCTCCAGCCATATGGCCATTTTTGTGCCTGGCGCGGCGCCAAGTGGGAAAGGGTGGTTTTGAGGCTGAAGGCAGCAGGAAAGCCCGCAGCCCCCAGGTCTGTGGGGCTACGCAAGTGGTTCCCAAAGAGCTTTAGAACAAGGCATAGTTTTCCTGCTGGCTCTTTGGGAATGGGACCCATCTCCAGCCACATGGCCATTTTTGTGCCTGGCGCGGCGCCAAGTGGGAAAGGGTGGCTTTGAGGCTGAAGGCAGCAGGAAAGCCCGCAGCCCCCAGGTCTGTGGGGCTACGCAAGCGGTTCCCAAAGAGCTTTAGAACAAGGCATAGTTTTCCCTGACGGCTCTTTGGGCGGGGGACCCATCTCCAGCCGTATGGCCATTTTTGTGCCTGGCGTGGCACCAAGTGGGAAAGGGTGGTGTCGAGGCTGAAGCTAGCAGGAAAGCCTGCAGCCCCCAGGTCTGTGGGGCTACGCAAGCGGTTCCCAAAGAGCTTTAGAACAAGGCATAGTTTTCCCTGCTGGCTCTTTGGGCGGGGGACCCATCTCCAGCCGTATGGCCATTTTTGTGCCTGGTGCGGCGCCAAGTGGGAAAGGGTGGTGTCGAGGCTGAAGGCAGCAGGAAAGCCCGCAGCCCCCAGGTCTGTGGGGCTACGCAAGCGGTTCCCAAAGAGCTTTAGAACAAGGCATAGTTTTCACTGCTGGCTCTTTGGGAATGGGACCCATCTCCAGCCATATGGCCATTTTTGTGCCTGGCGCGGCGCCAAGTGGGAAAGGGTGGTCTCGAGGCTGAAGGCAGCAGGAAAGCCCGCAGCCCCCAGGTCTGTGGGGCTACGCAAGCGGTTCCCAAAGACCTTTAGAACAAGGCATAGTTTTCCCTGCTGGCTCTTTGGGCGTGGCACCCATCTCCAGCCGTATGGCCATTTTTGTGCCTGGCGCGGCGCCAAGTGGGAAAGGGTGGTTTTGAGGCTGAAGGCAGCAGGAAAGCCCGCAGCCCCCAGGTCTGTGGGGCTACGCAAGCAGTTCCCAAAGAGCTTTAGAACAAGGCATAGTTTTCCTGCTGGCTCTTTGGGAATGGGACCCATCTCCAGCCACATGGCCATTTTTGTGCCTGGCGCGGCGCCAAGTGGGAAAGGGTGGCTTTGAGGCTGAAGGCAGCAGCAAAGCCCGCAGCCCCCAGGTCTGTGGGGCTACGCAAGCGGTTCCCAAAGAGCTTTAGAACAAGGCATAGTTTTCCCTGACGGCTCTTTGGGCGGGGGACCCATCTCCAGCCGTATGGCCATTTTTGTGCCTGGCGTGGCACCAAGTGGGAAAGGGTGGTGTCGAGGCTGAAGCTAGCAGTAAAGCCCGCAGCCCCCAGGTCTGTGGGGCTACGCAAGCGGTTCCCAAAGAGCTTTAGAACAAGGCATAGTTTTCCCTGCTGGCTCCTTCGGCGGGGGACCCATCTCCAGCCGTATGGCCATTTTTGTGCCTGGTGCGGCGCCAAGTGGGAAAGGGTGGTGTCGAGGCTGAAGGCAGCAGGAAAGCCCGCAGCCCCCAGGTCTGTGGGGCTACGCAAGCGGTTCCCAAAGAGCTTTATAACAAGGCATAGTTTTCACTGCTGGCTCTTTGGGAATGGGACCCATCTCCAGCCATATGGCCATTTTTGTGCCTGGCGCGGCGCCAAGTGGGAAAGGGTGGTGTCGAGGCTGAAGGCAGCAGGAAAGCCCGCAGCCCCCAGGTCTGTGGGGCTACGCAAGCGGTTCCCAAAGACCTTTAGAACAAGGCATAGTTTTCCCTGCTGGCTCTTTGGGCGTGGCTCCCATCTCCAGCCGTATGGCCATTTTTGGGCCTGGCGCGGTGCCAAGTGGGAAAGGGTGGTGTCGAGGCTGAAGGCAGCAGGAAGGCCCGCAGCCCCCAGGTCTGTGGGGCTACGGAAGCAGTTCCCAAAGAGCTTTAGAACAAGGCAGATTGTTCCCTACTTGTTCTTTGGGCGTGGGACCCATCTCCAGCTATATGGCCATTTTTGTGCCTGGCGCGGCGCCAAGTGGGAAAGAGTGGTTTTGAGGCTGAAGGCAGCAGGAAAGCCCGCAGCCCCCAGGTCTGTGGGGCTACGCAAGCGGTTCCCAAAGAGCTTTAGAACAAGGCATAGTTTTCCCTGCTGGCTCTTTGGGCGAGGCACCCATCTCTAGCCATAGGCCTTTTTTGTGCCTGTCCCGGCGCCCAGAGGGAAAGGGTGGTTTTGAGGCTGAAGGCAGCAGGAAAGCCCGCAGCCCCCAGGTCTGTGGGGCTACGCAAGCGGTTCCCAACGAGCTTTAGAACAAGGCATAGTTTTCACTGCTGTCTCTTTGGGAATGGGACCCATCTCCAGCCATATGGCCATTTTTGTGCCTGGCACGGCGCCAAGTGTGAAAGGGTGGCTTTGAGGCTGAAGGCAGCAGCAAAGCCTGCAGCCCCCAGGTCTGTGGGGCTACGCAAGCGGTTCCCAAAGAGCTTTAGAACAAGGCATAGTTTTCCCTGACGGCTCTTTGGGCGGGGGACCCATCTCCAGCCGTATGGCCATTTTTGTGCCTGGCGTGGCACCAAGTGGGAAAGGGTGGTGTCGAGGCTGAAGCTAGCAGGAAAGCCTGCAGCCCCCAGGTCTGTGGGGCTACGCAAGCGGTTCCCAAAGAGCTTTAGAACAAGGCATAGTTTTCCCTGCTGGCTCCTTGGGCAGGGCATCCATCTCCAGCCGTATGGCCATTATTGTGCCTGGTGCGGCGCCAATTGGGAAAGGGTGGTGTTGAGGCTGAAGGCAGCAGGAAAGCCCGCAGCCCCCAGGTCTGTGGGTGCTACGCAAGCGGTTCCCAAAGACCTTTAGAACAAGGCATAGTTTTCCCTGCTGGCTCTTTGGGCGGGGCACCCATCTCCAGCCGTATGGCCATTTTTGGGCCTGGCGCGGTGCCGAGTGGGAAAGGGTGGTTTTGAGGCTGAAGGCAGCAGGAAAGCCCGCAGCCCCCAGGTCTGTGGGGCTACGCAAGCAGTTCCCAAAGAGCTTTAGAACAAGGCAGAGTGTTCCCTACTTGTTCTTTGGGCGTGGGACCCATCTCCAGCTGTATGTCCATTTTTGTGCCTGACGCGGCGCCAAGTGGGAAAGGGTGGCTTTGAGGCTGAAGGTAGCAGCAAAGCCTGCAGCCCCCAGGTCTGTGGGGCTACGCAAGCGGTTCCCAAAGAGCTTTAGATCAAGGCATAGTTTTCCCTGATGGTTCTTTGGGCGGGGGACCCATCTCCAGCCATAGGACTTTTTTGTGCCTGGCCCGGCGCCCAGAGGGAAAGGGTGGTTTTGAGGGTGAAGGCAGCAGTAAAGGCGCAGCCCCCAGGTCTGTGGGATTACGCAAGCAGTTCCCAAAGAGCTTTAGAACAAGGCATAATTTTCCCTGCTGGCTCCTTCGGCGGGGGACCCATCTCCAGCCGTATGGCAATTTTTTTGCCTGGCGTGGCGCCAAGTGGGAAAGGGTGGTGTCGAGGCTGAAGGCAGCAGGAAAGCCCGCAGCCCCCAGGTCTGTGGGGCTACGCAAGTGGTTCCCAAAGAGCTTTAGAACAAGGCAGAGTGTTCCCTACTTGTTCTTTGGGCTTGGGACCCATCTCCAGCCATATGGCCATTTTTGTGCCTGGCGCGGCGCCAAGTGGGAAAGGGTGGCTTTGAGGCTGAAGGCAGCAGCAAAGCCCGCAGCCCCCAGGTCTGTGGGGCTACGCAAGCGGTTCCCAAAGAGCTTTAAAACAAGGCATAGTTTTCCCTGATGGCTCCTTGGGCGGGGGACCCATCTCCAGCCGTATGGCCATTTTTGTGCCTGGCGCGGCGCCAAGTGGGAAAGGGTGGTGTCGAGGCTGAAGGCAGCAGGAAAGCCCGCAGCCCCCAGGTCTGTGGGGCTACGCAAGCGGTTCCCAAAGAGCTTTAGAACAAGGCATCGTTTTCCCTGCTGGCTCTTTGGGCGGGGGACCCATCTCCAGCCGTATGGCCATTTTTGTGCCTGGCACGGCGCCAAGTGGGAAAGGGTGGTTTTGAGGCTGAAGGCAGCAGCAAAGCCCGCAGCCCCCAGGTCTGTGGGACAACGCAGGCGGTTCCCAAAGAGCTTTAGAACAAGGCATATTTTTCCCTGCTGTCTCTTTGGGCGTGGGACCCATGTCCAGCCGTATGAACATTTTGTGCCTGGCGCGGCGCCAAGTTGTAAAGGGTGGTGTCGAGTCTGAAGGCAACAGAAAAGCCCGCAGCCCCCAGGTCTGTGGGGTTACGCAAGCGGTTCCCAAAGAGCTTTAGAACAAGGCATAATTTTCCCTGCTGGCTCTTTGGGCGCGGGACCCATCTCCAGCCGTATGGCCATTTTTGTGCCTGGCGCGGCACCAAGTGCGAAATGGTGGTGTCGAGGCTGAAGGCAGCAGGAAAGCCTGCAGCCCCCAGGTCTGTGGGGCTACGCAAGCGGTTCCCAAAGAGCTTTAGAAGAAGGCATAATTTTCCCTGCAAGCTCTTTGGGCATGGGACCCATCTCCAGCCATAGGCCATTTTTGTGCCTGGCGTGGCACCAAGTGGGAAAGGGTGGTGTCGAGGCTGAAGCTAGCAGGAAAGCCTGCAGCCCCCAGGTCTGTGGGGCTACGCAAGCAGTTCCCAAAGAACTTTAGAACAAGGCAGAGTGTTCCCTACGTGTTCTTTGGGCGTGGGACCCATCTCCAGCTATATGGCCATTTTTGTGCCTGGCGCGGCGCCAAGTGGGAAAGGGTGGTGTCGAGGCTGAAGGCAGCAGGAAAGCCCGCAGCCCCCAGGTCTGTGGGGCTACGCAAGCGGTTCCCAAAGAGCTTTAGAACAAGGCATCGTTTTCCCTGCTGGCTCTTTGGGCGGGGGACCCATCTCCAGCCGTATGGCCATTTTTGTGCCTGGCACGGCGCCAAGTGGGAAAGGGTAGTTTTGAGGCTGAAGGCAGCAGCAAAGCCCGCAGCCCCCAGGTCTGTGGGACAACGCAGGCGGTTCCCAAAGACCTTTAGAACAAGGCATAGTTTTCCCTGCTGGCTCTTTGGGTGTGGGACCCATCTCCAGCCGTATGGCCATTTTTGTGCCTGGCGCGGCGCCAAGTTGGAAAGGGTGGTGTCGAGGCTGAAGGCAGCAGGAAAACCCGCAGCCCCCAGGTCTGTGGGGCTACGCAAGTGGTTCCCAAAGAGCTTTAGAACAAGGCATAGTTTTCCCTGCTGGCTCTTTGGGCGGGGGACCCATCTCCAGCCGTATGGCCATTTTTGTGCCTGATAGGGCGCCAAGTGGGAAAGGGTGGTTTTGAGGCTGAAGGCAGCAGGAAAGCTTGCAGCCCCCAGTCTGTGGGGCTACGCAAGGGGTTCCCAAAGAGCTTTAGAACAAGGCATAGTTTTCCCTGCTGGCTCTTTGGGTGGGGGACCCATCTCCAGCCGTATTGCCATTTTTGTGCCTGCCGCGGCGCCAAGTGGGAAAGGGTGGTGTCGAGGCTGAAGGCAGCAGGAAGGCCCGCAGCCCCCAGGTGTGTGGGGCTACGCAAGCGGTTCCCAAAGAGCTTTAGAACAAGGCATAGTTTTCCCTACTTGTTCTTTGGGCGTGGGACCCATCTCCAGCTGTATGGCCATTTTTGTGCCTGACGCGGCGCCAAGTGGGAAAGGGTGGCTTTGAGGCTGAAGGTAGCAGGAAAGCCTGCAGCCCCCAGGTCTGTGGGGCTACGCAAGCGGTTCCCAAAGAGCTTTAGAACAAGGCATAGTTTTCCCTGATGGTTCTTTGGGGGGGGGACCCATCTCCAGCCATAGGACTTTTTTGTGCCTGGCCCGGCGCCCAGAGGGAAAGGGTGGTTTTGAGGCTGAAGGCAGCAGGAAAGCCCGCAGCCCCCAGGTCTGTGGGATTACGCAAGCGGTTCCCAAAGAGCTTTAGAACAAGGCATAATTTTCCCTGCTGGCTCCTTCGGCGGGGGACCCATCTCCAGCCGTATTGCCATTTTTGTGCCTGGCGCGGCGCCAAGTGGGAAAGGGTGGTGTCGAGGCTGAAGGCAGCAGGAAGGCCCGCAGCCCCCAGGTGTGTGGGGCTACGCAAGCGGTTCCCAAAGAGCTTTAGAACAAGGCATAGTTTTCCCTACTTGTTCTTTGGGCGTGGGACCCATCTCCAGCTGTATGGCCATTTTTGTGCCTGACGCGGCGCCAAGTGGGAAAGGGTGGCTTTGAGGCTGAAGGTAGCAGGAAAGCCTGCAGCCCCCAGGTCTGTGGGGCTACGCAAGCGGTTCCCAAAGAGCTTTAGAACAAGGCATAGTTTTCCCTGATGGTTCTTTGGGCGGGGGACCCATCTCCAGCCATAGGACTTTTTTGTGCCTGGCCCGGCGCCCAGAGGGAAAGGGTGGTTTTGAGGCTGAAGGCAGCAGGAAAGCCCGCAGCCCCCAGGTCTGTGGGATTACGCAAGCGGTTCCCAAAGAGCTTTAGAACAAGGCATAGTTTTCCCTGCTGGCTCCTTCGGCGGGGGACCCATCTCCAGCCGTATTGCCATTTTTGTGCCTGCCGCGGCGCCAAGTGGGAAAGGGTGGTGTCGAGGCTGAAGGCAGCAGGAAGGCCCGCAGCCCCCAGGTGTGTGGGGCTACGCAAGTGTTCCCAAAGAGCTTTAGAACAAGGCATAGTTTTCCCTACTTGTTCTTTGGGCGTGGGACCCATCTCCAGCTGTATGGCCATTTTTGTGCCTGACGCGGCGCCAAGTGGGAAAGGGTGGCTTTGAGGCTGAAGGTAGCAGGAAAGCCTGCAGCCCCCAGGTCTTTGGGGCTACGCAAGCGGTTCCCAAAGAGCTTTAGAACAAGGCATAGTTTTCCCTGATGGTTCTTTGGGCGGGGGACCCATCTCCAGCCATAGGACTTTTTTGTGCCTGGCCCGGCGCCCAGAGGGAAAGGGTGGTTTTGAGGCTGAAGGCAGCAGGAAAGCCCGCAGCCCCCAGGTCTGTGGGATTACGCAAGCGGTTCCCAAAGAGCTTTAGAACAAGGCATAATTTTCCCTGCTGGCTCCTTCGGCGGGGGACCCATCTCCAGCCGTATGGCAATTTTTTTGCCTGGCGCGGTGCCAAGGGGGAAAGGGTGGCATCGAGGTTGAAGGCAGCAGGAAAGCCGCAGCCCCCAGGTCTGTGGGGCTACGCAAGCGGTTCCCAAAGAGCTTTAGAACAAGGCATAGTTTTCCCTGCTGGCTCTTTGGGAATGGGACCCATCTCCAGCCATATGGCCATTTTTGTGCCTGGCGCGGCGCCAAGTGGGAAAGGGTGGCTTTGAGGCTGAAGGCAGCAGCAAAGCCTGCAGCCCCCAGGTCTCTGGGGCTACGCAAGCGATTCCCAAAGAGCTTTAGAACAAGGCATAGTTTTCCCTGACGGCTCTTTGGGCGGGGGACCCATCTCCAGCCGTATGGCCATTTTTGTGCCTGGCATGGCACCAAGTGGGAAAGGGTGGTGTCGAGGCTGAAGCTAGCAGGAAAGCCTGCAGCCCCCAGGTCTGTGGGGCTACGCAAGCGGTTCCCAAAGAGCTTTAGAACAAGGCATAGTTTTCCCTGCTGGCTCCTTGGGCAGGGGATCCATCTCCAGCCGTATGGCCATTATTGTGCCTGGTGCGGCGCCAATTGGGAAAGGGTGGTTTTGAGGCTGAAGGCAGCAGGAAAGCCCGCAGCCCCCAGGTCTGTGGGGCTACGCAAGCGGTTCCCAAAGAGCTTTAGAACAAGGCAGAGTGTTCCCTACTTGTTCTTTGGGCGGGGGACCCATCTCCAGCCATATGGCCATTTTTGTGCCTGGCGCGGCGCCAAGTGGGAAAGGGTGGTTTTGAGTGATAAGGCAGCAGGAAAGCCCGCAGCCCCCAGGTCTGTGGGGCTACACAAGCGGTTCCCAAAGAGCTTTAGAACAAGGCATAGTTTTCCCTGCTGGCTCTTTGGGCGGGGGACCCATCTCTAGCCATAGGCCTTTTTGGTGCCTGTCCTGGCGCCCAGAGTGAAAGGGTGGTTTTGAGGCTGAAGGCAGCAGGAAAGCCCGCAGCCCCCAGGTCTGTGGGGCTACGCAAGTGTTCCCAAAGAGCTTTAGAACAAGGCATAGTTTTCACTGCTGGCTCTTTGGGAATGGGACCCATCTCCAGCCGTATGGCCATTTTTGTGCCTGGCCCGGCGCCCAGAGGGAAAGGGTGGTTTCGAGGCTGAAGGCAGCAGGAAAGCCCGCAGCCCCCAGGTCTGTGGGGCTACGCAAGCGGTTCCCAAAGAGCTTTAGAACAAGGCATAGTTTTCCCTGATGGCTCTTTGGGCGGGGGACCCATCTCCAGCCGTATGGCCATTTTTGTGCGTGGCACGGCGCCAAGTGGGAAAGGGTGGTTTTGAGGCTGAAGGCAGCAGGAAAGCCCGCAGCCCCCAGGTCTGTGGGGCTACGCAAGCAGTTCCCAAAGAGCTTTAGAACAAGGCATAGTTTTCCCTGCTGGCTCTTTGGGTGGGGCACCCATCTCCCGCCGTATGGCCATTTTTGTGCCTGGCGCGGCGCCAAGTGGGAAAGGGTGGTGTCGAGGCTGAAGGCAGCAGGAAAGCCCGCAGCCCCCAGGTCTGTGGGGCTACGCAAGTGGTTCCCAAAGAGCTTTAGAACAAGGCAGAGTGTTCCCTAATTGTTCTTTGGGCGTGGGACCCATCTCCAGCTGTATGGCCATTTTTGTGCCTATCCCGGCGCCCAGAGGGAAAGGGTGGTTTTGAGGCTGAAGGCAGCAGGAAAGCCCGCAGCCCCCAGGTCTGTGGGGCTACGCAAGCGGTTCCCAAAGAGCTTTAGAACAAGGCATAGTTTTCCCTGCTGGCTCTTTGGGCGAGGGACCCATCTCTAGCCATAGGCCTTTTTTGTGCCTGTCCCGGCGCCCAGAGGGAAAGGGTGGTTTTGAGGCTGAAGGCAGCAGGAAAGCCCGCAGCCCCCAGGTCGGTGGGGCTACGCAAGCGGTTCCCAAAGAGCTATAGAACAAGGCATAGTTTTCACTGCTGGGTCTTTGGGAATGGGACACATCTCCAGCCATATGGCCATTTTTGTGCCTGGCGCCGCGCCAAGTGGGAAAGGGTGGCTTTGAGGCTGAAGGCAGCAGCAAAGCCCGCAGCCCCCAGGTCTGTGGGGCTACGCAAGCGGTTCCCAAAGAGCTTTAAAACAAGGCATAGTTTTCCCTGCTGCCTCCTTGGGCGGGGGACCCATCTCCAGCCGTATGGCCATTTTTGTGCCTGGCACGGCGCCAAGTCGGAAAGGGTGGTGTCGAGGCTGAAGGCAGCAGGAAAGCCCGCAGCCCCCAGGTCTGTGGGGCTACGCAAGCGGTTCCCAAAGAGCTTTAGAACAAGGCATAGTTTTCCCTGCTGGCTCTTTGGGAATGGGACCCATCTCCCGCCATATGGCTATTTTTGTGCCTGGCCCGGCGCCCAGATGGAAAGGGTGGTGTCGAGGCTGAAGGCAGCAGGAAAGCCCGCAGCCCCCACGTCTGTGGGGCTACGCAAGCGGTTCCCAAAGAGCTTTAGAACAAGGCATCGTTTTCCCTGCTGGCTCTTTGGGCGGGGGACCCATCTCTAGCCATAGGCCTTTTTTGTGCCTGTACCGGCGCCCAGATGGAAAGGGTGGTTTTGAGGCTGAAGGCAGCAGGAAAGCCCGCAGCCCCCAGGTCTGTGGGGCTACGCAAGCGGTTCCCAAAGAGCTTTAGAACAAGGCATAGTTTTCCCTGCTGGCTCTTTGGGTGGGGCACCCATCTCCCGCCGTATGGCCATTTTTGTGCCTGGCGCGGCGCCAAGTGGGAAAGGGTGGTGTCGAGGCTGAAGGCAGCAGGAAAGCCCGCAGCCCCCAGGTCTGTGGGGCTACGCAAGTGGTTCCCAAAGAGCTTTAGAACAAGGCAGAGTGTTCCCTACTTGTTCTTTGGGCGTGGGACCCATCTCCAGCTGTATGGCCATTTTTGTGCCTGTCCCGGCGCCCAGACGGAAAGGGTGGTTTTGAGGCTGAAGGCAGCAGGAAAGCCCGCAGCCCCCAGGTCTGTGGGGCTACGCAAGCGGTTCCCAAAGATCTATAGAACAAGACATAGTTTTCACTGCTGGCTCTTTGGGAATGGGACCCATCTCCAGCCATATGGCCATTTTTGTGCCTGGCGCCGCGCCAAGTGGGAAAGGGTGGTGTCGAGGCTGAAGGCAGCAGCAAAGCCCGCAGCCCCCAGGTCTGTGGGGCTACGCAAGCGGTTCCCAAAGAGCTTTAAAACAAGGCATAGTTTTCCCTGCTGCCTCCTTGGGCGGGGGACCCATCTCCAGCCGTATGGCCATTTTTGTGCCTGGCCCGGCGCCCAGATGGGAAGGGTGGTGTCGAGGCTGAAGGCAGCAGGAAAGCCCGCAGCCCCCAGGTCTGTGGGGCTACGCAAGTGGTTCCCAAAGAGCTTTAGAACAAGGGAGAGTGTTCCCTACTTGTTCTTTGGGCGGGGGACCCATCTCCAGCCATATGGCCATTTTTGTGCCTGGCGCGGCGCCAAGTGGGAAAGGGTGGTTTTGAGGCTGAAGGCAGCAGGAAAGCCCGCAGCCCCCACGTCTGTGGGGCTACACAAGCGGTTCCCAAAGAGCTTTAGAACAAGGCATAGTTTTCCCTGCTGGCTCTTTGGGCGGGGGACCCATCTCTAGCCATTGGCCTTTTTGGTGCCTGTCCTGGCGCCCAGAGTGAAAGGGTGTTTTTGAGGCTGAAGGCAGCAGGAAAGCCCGCAGCCCCCAGGTCTGTGGGGCTACGCAAGTGTTCCCAAAGAGCTTTAGAACAAGGCATAGTTTTCACTGCTGGGTCTTTGGGAATGGGACCCATCTCCAGCCATATGCCCATTTTTGTGCCTGGCCCGGCGCCCAGAGGGAAAGGGTGGTTTCGAGGCTGAAGGCAGCAGGAAAGCCCGCAGCCCCCAGGTCTGTGGGGCTACGCAAGCGGTTCCCAAAGAGCTTTAGAACAAGGCATAGTTTTCCCTGATGGCTCTTTGGGCGGGGGACCCATCTCCAGCCGTATGGCCATTTTTGTGCCTGGCACGGCGCCAAGTGTGAAAGGGTGGTGTCGAGGCTGAAGGCAGCAGGATGGCCCGCAGCCCCCAGGTCTGTGGGGCTACGCAAGCAGTTCCCAAAGAGCTTTAGAAGAAGGCATAGTTTTCCCTGCTGGCTCTTTGGGTGGGGCACCCATCTCCCGCCGTATGGCCATTTTTGTGCCTGGCGCGGCGCCAAGTGGGAAAGGGTGGTGTCGAGGCTGAAGGCAGCAGGAAGCCCGCAGCCCCCAGGTCTGTGGGGCTACGCAAGCGGTTCCCAAAGAGCTTTAGAACAAGGCAGAGTGTTCCCTACTTGTTCTTTGGGTGTGGGACCCATCTCCAGCTGTATGGCCATTTTTGTGCCTGACGCGGCGCCAAGTGGGAAAGGGTGGTCTTGACGCTGAAGGTAGCAGGAAAGCCCGCAGCCCCCATGTCTCTGGGGCTAGGCAAGCGGTTCCCAAAGAGTTTTAGAACAAGGCATAGTTTTCCCTGCTGGCTCCTTCGGCGGGGGACCCATCTCCAGCCATATGGCCATTTTTGTGCCTGGCGCGTCGCCAAGTGGGAAAGGGTGGTTTTGAGGCTGAAGGCAGCAGGAAAGCCCGCAGCCCCCAGGTCTGTGGGATTACGCAAGTGGTACCCAAAGAGCTTTAGAACAAGGCAGAGTTTTCCCTACTTGTTCTTTGGACGTGGGACCAATCTCCAGCCTTATGGCCATTTTTGTGCCTGGCGCGGCGCCAAGTGGGAAAGGGTGGTGTCAAGGCTGAAGGCAGCAGGAAAGCCCACAGCCCCCAGGTCTGTGGGGCTACGCAAGCGGTTCCCAAAGAGCTTTAGAACAAGGCATATTTTTCCCTGATGGCTCTTTGGGCGGGTGACACATCTCCAGCCGTATGGCCATTTTTGTGCCTGGCGCGGCGCCAAGTGGGAAAGCGTGGTGTCGAGGCTGAAGGCAGCAGGAAAGCCCACAGCCCCCAGGAATACTGGGCTACGCAAGCGGTTCCCAACGAGATTTAGAACAAGGCATCGTTTTCCCTTCTGGCTCTTTGGGCGGGGTCCCATCTCCAGCCATAGGCCATTTTTGTGCCTGGCGCGGGACCAAGTGGGAAAGGGTATTTTTGAGGCTGAAGGCAGCAGGAAAGCCCGCAGACCCCAGGTCTGTGATGCTACTCAAGTGGTTCCCAAAGAGCTTTAGAACAAGGCATAGTTTTCACTGCTGGCTCTTTGGGAATGGGACCCATCTCCAGCCATATGGCCATTTTTGTGCCTGGCGCGGCGCCAAGTGGGAAAGGGGGGCTTTGAGGCTGAAGGCAGCAGCAAAGCCTGCAGCCCCCAGGTCTGTGGGGCTACGCAAGCGGTTCCCAAAGAGCTTTAGAACAAGGCATAGTTTTCCCTGATGGCTCTTTGGGCGGGGCACCCATCTCCAGCCGTATGGCCATTTTTGGGCCTGGCACGGTGCCCAGTGGGAAAGGGTGGTTTTGAGGCTGAAGGCAGCAGGAAAGCAAGCAGCCCCCAGGTCTGTGGGGCTACGCAAGCGGTTCCCAAAGAGCTTTAGAACAAGGCATAGTTTTCCCTGATGGCTCTTTGGGCGGGGGACCCATCTCCAGCCGTATGGCCATTTTTGTGCCTGGCACGGCGCCAAGTGGGAAAGGGTGGTTTTGAGGCTGAAGGCAGCAGGAAAGCCCGCAGCCCCCAGGTCTGTGGGGCTACGCAAGCAGTTCCCAAAGAGCTTTAGAAGAAGGCATAGTTTTCCCTGCTGGCTCTTTGGGTGGGGGACCCATCTCCAGCCATATGGCCATTTTTGTGCCTGGCGCGGCGCCAAGTGGGAAAGGGTGGTGTCGAGTCTGAAGGCAGCAGCAAAGCCCGCAGCCCCCAGGTCTGTGGGGCTACGCAAGCGGTTCCCAAAGAGCTTTAGAACAAGGCATAGTTTTCCCTGCTGGCTCTTTGGGAATGGGACCCATCTCCAGCCATATGGCCATTTTTGTGCCTGGCCCGGCGCCCAGATGGGAAGGGTGGTTTTGAGGCTGAAGGCAGCAGGAAAGCCCGCAGCCCCCATGTCTGTGGGGCTACGCAAGCGGTTCCCAAAGAGCTTTAGAACAAGGCATCGTTTTCCCTGCTGGCTCTTTGGGCGGGGGACCCATATCCAGCCGTATGGCCATTTTTGTGCCTGTCACGGCGCCAAGTGGGAAAGGGTGGTTTTGAGGCTGAAGGCAGCAGGAAAGCCTGCAGCCCCCAGGTCTGTGGGGCTACGCAAGCAGTTCCCAAAGAGCTTTAGAACAAGGCATATTTTTCCCTGCTGGCTCTTTGGGTGGGGGACCCATCTCCAGCCGTATGGCCATTTTTGGGCCTGGCGCGGTGCCAAGTGTGAAAGGGTGGTGTCGAGGCTGAAGGCAGCAGGAAAGCCCGCACCCCCCAGGTCTGTGGGGCTACGCAAGTGGTTCCCAAAGAGCTTTAGAACAAGGCAGAGTGTTCCCTACTTGTTCTTTGGGCGGGGGACCCATCTCCAGCCATATGGCCATTTTTGTGCCTGGCGCGGCGCCAAGTGGGAAAGGGTGGTTTTGAGGCTGAAGGCAGCAGGAAAGCCCGCACCCCCCAGGTCTGTGGGGCTACACAAGCGGTTCCCAAAGAGCTTTAGAACAAGGCATAGTTTTCCCTGCTGGCTCTTTGGGCGGGGGACCCATCTCTAGCGATTGGCCTTTTTGGTGCCTGTCCTGGCGCCCAGAGTGAAAGGGTGTTTTTGAGGCTGAAGGCAGCAGGAAAGCCCGCAGCCCCCAGGTCTGTGGGGCTACGCAAGTGTTCCCAAAGAGCTTTAGAACAAGGCATAGTTTTCACTGCTGGGTCTTTGGGAATGGGACCCATCTCCAGCCATATGCCCATTTTTGAGCCTGGCCCGGCGCCCAGAGGGAAAGTGTGGTTTCGAGGCTGAAGGCAGCAGGAAAGCCCGCAGCCCCCAGGTCTGTGGGGCTACGCAAGCGGTTCCCAAAGAGCTTTAGAACAAGGCATAATTTTCCCTGCTGGCTCTTTGGGCGGGGGACCCATCTCCAGCCGTATGGCCATTTTTGTGCCTGGCACGGCGCCAAGTGGGAAAGGGTGGTTTTGAGGCTGAAGGCAGCAGGAAAGCCCGCAGCCCCCAGGTCTGTGGGGCTACGCAAGCAGTTCCCAAAGAGCTTTAGAAGAAGGCATAGTTTTCCCTGCTGCCTCTTTAGGTGGGGCACCCATCTCCCGCCGTATGGCCATTTTTATGCCTGGCGCGGCGCCAAATGGGAAAGGGTGGTGTCGAGGCTGAAGGCAGCAGGAAGCCCGCAGCCCCCAGGTCTGTGGGGCTACGCAAGCGGTTCCCAAAGAGCTTTAGAACAAGGCAGAGTGTTCCCTACTTGTTCTTTGGGCGTGGGACCCATCTCCAGCTGTATGGCCATTTTTGTGCCTGACGCGGCGCCAAGTGGGAAAGGGTGGTTTTGAGGCTGAAGGTAGTAGGAAAGCCCGCAGCCCCCATGTCTCTGGGGCTAGGCAAGCGGTTCCCAAAGAGCTTTAGAACAAGGCATAGTTTTCCCTGCTGGCTCCTTCGGCGGGGGACCCATCTCCAGCCATATGGCCATTTTTGTGCCTGGCGCGTCGCCAAGTGGGAAAGGGTGGTGTCAAGGCTGAAGGCAGCAGGAAAGCCCGCAGCCCCCAGGTCTGTGGGGCTACGCAAGCGGTTCCCAAAGAGCTTTAGAACAAGGCATAGTTTTCCCTGATGGCTCTTTGGGCGGGTGACACATCTCCAGCCATATGGCCATTTTTGTGCCTGGCGCGGCGCCAAGTGGGAAAGCGTGGTGTCGAGGCTGAAGGCAGCAGGAAAGCCCACAGCCCCCAGGAATACTGGGCTACGCAAGCGGTTCCCAACGAGATTTAGAACAAGGCATCGTTTTCCCTTCTGGCTCTTTGGGCGGGGTCCCATCTCCAGCCATAGGCCATTTTTGTGCCTGGTGCGGCACCAAGTGGGAAAGGGTAGTTTTGAGGCTGAAGGCAGCAGGAAAGCCCGCAGCCCCCAGGTCTGTGATGCTACTCAAGTGGTTCCCAAAGAGCTTTAGAACAAGGCATAGTTTTCACTGCTGGCTCTTTGGGAATGGGACCCATCTCCAGCCATATGGCTATTTTTGTGCCTGGCGCGGCGCCAAGTGGGAAAGGGGGGCTTTGAGGCTGAAGGCAGCAGCAAAGCCTGCAGCCCCCAGGTCTGTGGGGCTACGCAAGCGGTTCCCAAAGAGCTTTAGAACAAGGCATAGTTTTCCCTGACGGCTCTTTGGGCGGGGGCCCATCTCCAGCCGTATGGCCATTTTTGTGCCTGGCGTGGCACCAAGTGGGAAAGGGTGGTGTCGAGGCTGAAGGCAGCAGGAAAGCCTGCAGCCCCCAGGTCGGTGGGGCTACGCAAGTGGTTCCCAAAGAGCTTTAGAACAAGGCATAGTTTTCCCTGCTGCCTCCTTGGGCGGGGGACCCATCTCCAGCCGTATGGCCATTTTTGTGCCTGGTGCGGCGCCAAGTGGGAAAGGGTGGTTTTGAGGCTGAAGGCAGCAGGAAAGCCCACAGCCCCCAGGTCTGTGGGGCTACGCAAGCGGTTCCCAAAGAGCTTTAGAACAAGGCATAGTTTTCCCTGATGGCTCTTTGGGCGGGTGACACATCTCCAGCCGTATGGCCATTTTTGTGCCTGGCGCGGCGCCAAGTGGGAAAGCGTGGTGTCGAGGCTGAAGGCAGCAGGAAAGCCCACAGCCCCCAGGTCTGTGGGGCTACGCAAGCGGTTCCCAAAGAGATTTAGAACAAGGCATAGTTTTCCCTGCTGGCTCTTTGGGCGGGGGACCCATCTCCAGCCATAGGCCATTTTTGTGCCTGGCGCGGCGCCCAGAGGGAAAGGGTGGTGTCGAGGCTGAAGGCAGCAAGAAAGCCCGCAGCCCCCAGGTCTGTGGGGCTACCCAAGCGGTTCCCAAATTGCCTTTTAACAAGGCATAGTTTTCCCTGCTGGCTCTTGCGCGGGGGACCCATCTCCAGCCATATGGCCATTTTTGGGCCAGGCGCGGCGCCAAGTGCGAAAGGGTGGTGTCGAGGCAGAAGCTAGCAGGAAACCTGCAGCCCCCAGGTCTTTGGGGCTACGCAAGCGGTTCCCAAAGACATTTAGAACAAGGCATAGTTCTCCCTGTTGCCTCTTTGGGCGCGGGACCCATCTCGAGCCATAGGCCTTTTTTGTGCCTGGCCCGGCGCCCAGACGGAAAGGGTGGTTTTGAGGCTGAAGGCAGCAGGAAATCCCGCAGCCCCCAGGTCTCTGGGGCTACGCAAGCGGTTCCCAAAGAGCATTAGAACAAGGCATAGTTTTCCCTGCTGGCTCTTTGGGCATGGGACCCATCTCCAGCCATAGGCCATTTTTGTGCCTGGCGCGGCACCTAGTGGGAAATGGTGGTGTCGAGGCTGAAGGCAGCAGGAAAGCCTGCAGCCCCCAGGTCTGTGGGGCTACGCAAGCGGTTCCCAAAGAGCTTTAGAACAAGGCATAGTTTTCCCTGCTGGCTCTTTGGGCGGGTGACACATCTCCAGCCATATGGCCATTTTTGTGCCTGGCGCGGTGCCAAGTGGGAAAGGGTGGTGTCGAGTCTGAAGGCAGCAGGAAAGCCCGCAGCCCCCAGGTCTGTGGGGCTACGCAAGCTGTTCCCAAAGAGATTTAGAACAAGGCATAGTTTTCCCTGCTGGCTCTTTGGGCAAGGGACCCATCTCCAGCCGTATGGCCATTTTTGTGCCTGGCGCGGCGCCAAGTGTGAAAGGGTGGTGTCGAGGCTGAAGGCAGCAGCAAAGCCTGCAGCCCCCAGGTCTGTGGGGCTACGCAAGCGGTTCCCAAAGAGCTTTAGAACAAAGCATAATTTTCCCTGTTGGCTCTTTCGGCGGGGGATGCATCTCCAGCCGTATGGCCATTTTTGTGCCTGGCGTGGCGCCAAGTGGGATAGGGTGGTGTCGAGGCTGAAGGCAGCAGGAAGGCCCACAGCCCCCAGGTCTGTGGGGCTACGCAAGCGGTTCCCAAAGAGCTTTAGGACAAGGCATAGTTTTCCCTGCTGGCTCTTTGGGAGGGAGACCCATCTCCAGCCGTATGGCCATTATTCTGCTTGGCGCGGCGCCCAGAGGGAAAGGGTGGTGTCGAGGCTGAAGGCAGCAGGAAATCCCGCAGCCCCCAGGTCTGTGGGGCTACACAAGCGGTTCCCAAAGAGATTTAGAACAAGGCATAGTTTTCCCTGCTGGCTCTTTGGGCGGGGGACCCATCTCCAGCCATAGGCCATTTTTGTGCCTGGCGCGGCGCCCAGAGGGAAAGGGTGGTGTCGAGGCTGAAGGCAGCAAGAAAGCCCGCAGCCCCCAGGTCTGTGGGGCTACCCAAGCGGTTCCCAAATTGCCTTTTAACAAGGCATAGTTTTCCCTGCTGGCTCTTTGCGCGGGGGACCCGTCTCCAGCCATATGGCCATTTTTGTGCCTGGCGCGGCGCCCAGAGGGAAAGGGTGGTGTCGAGGCTGAAGGCAGCAGCAAAGCCTGCAGCCCCCAGGTCTGTGGGACAACGCAAGCGGTTCCCAAAGAGCTTTAGAACAAGGCATAGTTTTCCCTGCTGGCTCTTTGGGCAGGGGACCCATCTCCAGCCGTATGGCCATTTTTGTGCCTGGCGCGGCGCCAAGTGGGAAAGGGTGGTGTCGAGGCTGAAGGCAGCAGGAAATCCCGCAGCCCCCAGGTCTGTGGGGCTACACAAGCGGTTCCCAAAGAGATTTAGAACAAGGCATAGTTTTCCCTGCTGGCTCTTTGGGCGGGGGACCCATCTCCAGCCGTATGGCCATTTTTGAGCCTGGCGCGGCGCCAAGTCGGAAAGGGTGGTGTCGAGGCTGAAGGCAGCAGGAAAGCCGGCAGCCCCCAGGTCTGTGGGGCTACCCAAGCGGTTCCCAAATTGCCTTTTAACAAGGGATAGTTTTCCCTGCTGGCTCCTTGGGCGGGGGACCCATCTCCAGCCATATGGCCATTTTTGGGCCTAGCGCGGCACCAAGTGGGAAAGGGTGGTTTTGAGGCTGAAGGCAGCAGGAAAGCCCGCAGCCCCCAGGTCTGTGGGGCTACGCAAGCGGTTCCCGAAGACCTTTAGAACAAGGCATAGTTTTCCCTGATGGCTCCTTGGGTGGGGGACCCATCTCCAGCCGTATGGCCATTTTTGGGCCAGGCGCGGCACCAAGTGCGAAAGGGTGGTGTCGAGGCAGAAGCTAGCAGGAAAGCCTGCAGCCCCCAGGTCTTTGGGGCTACGCAAGCGGTTCCCAAAGACATTTAGAACAAGGCATAGTTCTCCCTGTTGCCTCTTTGGGCGGGGGACCCATCTCGAGCCATAGGCCTTTTTTGTGTCTGGCCCGGCACCAAGTGGGAAAGTGTGGTTTCGAGGCTGAAGGCAGCAGCAAAGCCTGCAGCCCCCAGGTCTGTGGGGCTACACAAGTGGTTCCCAAAGAGCTTTAGAACAAGGCATAGTTTTCCCTGCTGGCTCTTTGCGCGGGGGACCCATCTCCAGCCATATGGCCATTTTTGTACCTGGCCCGGCGCCCAGAGGGAAAGGGTGGATTTGAGGCTGAAGGCAGCAGCAAAGCCCGCAGCCCCCAGGTCTGTGGGGCTACGCAAGTGGTTCCCAAAGAGCTTTAGAACAAGGCATAGTTTTCCCTGCTGGCTCTTTGGGAATGGGACCCATCTCCAGCCATAGGCCTTTTTTGTGCCTGGCCCGGCGCCCAGACGGAAAGGGTGGTTTTGAGTCTGAAGGCAGCAGGAAAGCCCGCAGCCCCCAGGTCTCTGGGGCTACGCAAGCGGTTCCCAAAGAGCTTTAGAACAAGGCATAGTTTTCCCTGATGGCTCTTTGGGCGGGTGACACATCTCCAGCCATATGGCCATTTTTGTGCCTGGCGCGGTGCCAAGTGGGAAAGGGTGGTGTCGAGTCTGAAGGCAGCAGGAAAGCCCGCAGCCCCCAGGTCTGTGGGGCTACGCAAGCGGTTCCCAAAGAGCTTTAGAACAAGGCATAGTTTTCCCTGCTGGCTCTTTGGGCATGGGACCCATGTCCAGCCATAGGCCATTTTTGTGCCTGGCGCGGCACCTAGTGGGAAATGGTGGTGTCGAGGCTGAAGGCAGCAGGAAAGCCTGCAGCCCCCAGGTCTGTGGGGCTATGCAAGCGGTTCCCAAAGAGCTTTAGAACAAGGCATAGTTTTCCCTGATGGCTCTTTGGGCGGGGGACCCATCTCCAGCCATATGCCTTTTTTGTGCCTGGCCCGGCGGCAAGTGGGAAAGGGTGGTGTCGAGGCTGAAGGCAGCAGGAAAGCCTGCAGCCCCCAGGTCTGTGGGGCTACGCAAGCGGTTCCCAAAGAGCTTTAGAACAAGGCATAGTTTTCCCTGCTGGCTCTTTGGGCGTGGCACCCATCTCCAGCCGTATGGCCATTTTTGTGCCTGGCGCGACGCCAAGTGGGAAAGGGTGGTTTCAAGGCTGAAGGCAGCAGGAAGGCCCACAGCCCCCAGGTCTGTGGGGCTACGCAAGCGGTTCCCAAAGAGCTTTAGAACAAGGTAGAGTTTTCCCTGCTGGCTCTTTGGGAGGGAGACCCATCTCCAGCCGTATGGCCATTATTGTGCTTGGCGCGGCGCCCAGAGGGAAAGGGTGGTGTCGAGGCTGAAGGCAGCAGGAAATCCCGCAGCCCCCAGGTCTGTGGGGCTACACAAGCGGTTCCCAAAGAGATTTAGAACAAGGCATAGTTTTCCCTGCTGCCTCCTTGGGCGGGGGACCCATCTCCAGCCATATGGCCATTTTTGGGCCTAGCGCGGCACCAAGTGGGAAAGGGTGGTGTCGAGGCTGAAGGCAGCAGGAAAGCCCGCAGCCCCCAGGTCTGTGGGGCTACGCAAGCGGTTCCCAAAGAGCTTTAGAACAAGGCATAGTTTTCCCTGCTGGCTCTTTGGGCGGGGGACCCATCTCCAGCCGTATGGCCATTTTTGTGCCTGGCGCGGCGCCAAGTGGGAAAGGGTGGTGTCGAGGCTGAAGGCAGCAGGAAGGCCCACAGCCCCCAGGTCTGTGGGGCTACGCAAGCGGTTCCCAAAGAGCTTTAGGACAAGGCATAGTTTTCCCTGCTGGCTCTTTGGGAGGGAGACCCATCTCCAGCCGTATGGCCATTATTGTGCTTGGCGCGGCGCCCAGAGGGAAAGCGTGGTGTCGAGGCTGAAGGCAGCAGGAAAGCCCACAGCCCCCAGGTCTGTGGGGCTACGCAAGCGGTTCCCAAAGAGATTTAGAACAAGGCATAGTTTTCCCTGCTGGCTCTTTGGGCGGGGGACCCATCTCCAGCCATAGGCCATTTTTGTGCCTGGCGCGGCGCCCAGAGGGAAAGGGTGGTGTCGAGGCTGAAGGCAGCAAGAAAGCCCGCAGCCCCCAGGTCTGTGGGGCTACCCAAGCGGTTCCCAAATTGCCTTTTAACAAGGCATAGTTTTCCCTGCTGGCTCTTGCGCGGGGGACCCATCTCCAGCCATATGGCCATTTTTGTGCCTGGCGCGGCGCCCAGAGGGAAAGGGTGGTGTCGAGGCTGAAGGCAGCAGCAAAGCCCGCAGCCCCCAGGTCTGTGGGGCTACGCAAGCGGTTCCCGAAGACCTTTAGAACAAGGCACAGTTTTCCCTGATGGCTCCTTGGGTGGGGGACCCATCTCCAGCCGTATGGCCATTTTTGGGCCAGGCGCGGCGCCAAGTGCGAAAGGGTGGTGTCGAGGCAGAAGCTAGCAGGAAACCTGCAGCCCCCAGGTCTTTGGGGCTACGCAAGCGGTTCCCAAAGACATTTAGAACAAGGCATAGTTCTCCCTGTTGCCTCTTTGGGCGCGGGACCCATCTCGAGCCATAGGCCTTTTTTGTGCCTGGCCCGGCGCCCAGACGGAAAGGGTGGTTTTGAGGCTGAAGGCAGCAGGAAATCCCGCAGCCCCCAGGTCTCTGGGGCTACGCAAGCGGTTCCCAAAGAGCATTAGAACAAGGCATAGTTTTCCCTGCTGGCTCTTTGGGCATGGGACCCATCTCCAGCCATAGGCCATTTTTGTGCCTGGCGCGGCACCTAGTGGGAAATGGTGGTGTCGAGGCTGAAGGCAGCAGGAAAGCCTGCAGCCCCCAGGTCTGTGGGGCTACGCAAGCGGTTCCCAAAGAGCTTTAGAACAAGGCATAGTTTTCCCTGCTGGCTCTTTGGGCGGGTGACACATCTCCAGCCATATGGCCATTTTTGTGCCTGGCGCGGTGCCAAGTGGGAAAGGGTGGTGTCGAGTCTGAAGGCAGCAGGAAAGCCCGCAGCCCCCAGGTCTGTGGGGCTACGCAAGCTGTTCCCAAAGAGATTTAGAACAAGGCATAGTTTTCCCTGCTGGCTCTTTGGGCAAGGGACCCATCTCCAGCCGTATGGCCATTTTTGTGCCTGGCGCGGCGCCAAGTGTGAAAGGGTGGTGTCGAGGCTGAAGGCAGCAGCAAAGCCTGCAGCCCCCAGGTCTGTGGGGCTACGCAAGCGGTTCCCAAAGAGCTTTAGAACAAGGCATAGTTTTCCCTGTTGGCTCTTTCGGCGGGGGATGCATCTCCAGCCGTATGGCCATTTTTGTGCCTGGCGTGGCGCCAAGTGGGATAGGGTGGTGTCGAGGCTGAAGGGAGCAGGAAGGCCCACAGCCCCCAGGTCTGTGGGGCTACGCAAGCGGTTCCCAAAGAGCTTTAGGACAAGGCATAGTTTTCCCTGCTGGCTCTTTGCGCGGGGGACCCGTCTCCAGCCATATGGCCATTTTTGTGCCTGGCGCGGCGCCCAGAGGGAAAGGGTGGTGTCGAGGCTGAAGGCAGCAGCAAAGCCTGCAGCCCCCAGGTCTGTGGGACAACGCAAGCGGTTCCCAAAGAGCTTTAGAACAAGGCATAGTTTTCCCTGCTGGCTCTTTGGGCAGGGGACCCATCTCCAGCCGTATGGCCATTTTTGTGCCTGGCGCGGCGCCAAGTGGGAAAGGGTGGTGTCGAGGCTGAAGGCAGCAGGAAATCCCGCAGCCCCCAGGTCTGTGGGGCTACACAAGCGGTTCCCAAAGAGATTTAGAACAAGGCATAGTTTTCCCTGCTGGCTCTTTGGGCGGGGGACCCATCTCCAGCCGTATGGCCATTTTTGAGCCTGGCGCGGCGCCAAGTCGGAAAGGGTGGTGTCGAGGCTGAAGGCAGCAGGAAAGCCGGCAGCCCCCAGGTCTGTGGGGCTACCCAAGCGGTTCCCAAATTGCCTTTTAACAAGGGATAGTTTTCCCTGCTGGCTCCTTGGGCGGGGGACCCATCTCCAGCCATATGGCCATTTTTGGGCCTAGCGCGGCACCAAGTGGGAAAGGGTGGTTTTGAGGCTGAAGGCAGCAGGAAAGCCCGCAGCCCCCAGGTCTGTGGGGCTACGCAAGCGGTTCCCGAAGACCTTTAGAACAAGGCATAGTTTTCCCTGATGGCTCCTTGGGTGGGGGACCCATCTCCAGCCGTATGGCCATTTTTGGGCCAGGCGCGGCACCAAGTGCGAAAGGGTGGTGTCGAGGCAGAAGCTAGCAGGAAAGCCTGCAGCCCCCAGGTCTTTGGGGCTACGCAAGCGGTTCCCAAAGACATTTAGAACAAGGCATAGTTCTCCCTGTTGCCTCTTTGGGCGGGGGACCCATCTCGAGCCATAGGCCTTTTTTGTGTCTGGCCCGGCACCAAGTGGGAAAGTGTGGTTTCGAGGCTGAAGGCAGCAGCAAAGCCTGCAGCCCCCAGGTCTGTGGGGCTACACAAGTGGTTCCCAAAGAGCTTTAGAACAAGGCATAGTTTTCCCTGCTGGCTCTTTGCGCGGGGGACCCATCTCCAGCCATATGGCCATTTTTGTACCTGGCCCGGCGCCCAGAGGGAAAGGGTGGATTTGAGGCTGAAGGCAGCAGCAAAGCCCGCAGCCCCCAGGTCTGTGGGGCTACGCAAGTGGTTCCCAAAGAGCTTTAGAACAAGGCATAGTTTTCCCTGCTGGCTCTTTGGGAATGGGACCCATCTCCAGCCATAGGCCTTTTTTGTGCCTGGCCCGGCGCCCAGACGGAAAGGGTGGTTTTGAGTCTGAAGGCAGCAGGAAAGCCCGCAGCCCCCAGGTCTCTGGGGCTACGCAAGCGGTTCCCAAAGAGCTTTAGAACAAGGCATAGTTTTCCCTGATGGCTCTTTGGGCGGGTGACACATCTCCAGCCATATGGCCATTTTTGTGCCTGGCGCGGTGCCAAGTGGGAAAGGGTGGTGTCGAGTCTGAAGGCAGCAGGAAAGCCCGCAGCCCCCAGGTCTGTGGGGCTACGCAAGCGGTTCCCAAAGAGCTTTAGAACAAGGCATAGTTTTCCCTGCTGGCTCTTTGGGCGGGGGACCCATCTCCAGCCATATGCCCATTTTTGTGCCTGCCCGGCGCCCAGAGGGAAAGAGTGGTTTTGAGGCCGAAGGCAGCAGGAAAGCCCTCAGCCCCCAGGTCTGTGGGGCTATGCAAGCGGTTCCCAAAGAGCTTTAGAACAAGGCATAGTTTTCCCTGCTGGCTCTTTGGGCGGGGGACCCATCTCCAGCCATATGGCCATTTTTGTGCCTGGCGCGGCGCCAAGTGGGAAAGGGTGGTTTTGAGGCTGAAGGCAGCAGGAATGCCCGCAGCCCCCAGGTCTGTGGGGCTACGCAAGCGGTTCCCAAAGAGCTTTAGAACAAGGCATAGTTTTCCCTGCTGGCTCTTTGGGCGGGGGACCCATCTCCAGCCATATGGCCGTTTTTGTGCCTGGCACGGCGCCAAGTGGGAAAGGGTGGCTTTGAGGCTGAAGGCAGCAGGAAAGCCCGCAGCCCCCAGGTCTGTGGGGCTACGCAAGCGGTTCCCAAAGAGCTTTAGAACAAGGCATAGTTTTCCCTGCTGGCTCTTTGGGAATGGGACCCATCTCCAGCCATATGGCCATTTTTGTGCCTGGCGCGGTGCCCAGTGGGAAAGGGTGGTTTTGAGTCTGAAGGCAACAGGAAAGCCCGCAGCCCCCAGGTCTGTGGGGCTACGCAAGCGGTTCCCAAAGAGCTTTAGAACAAGGCATAGTTTTCCCTGCTGGCTCTTTGGGCATGGGACCCATGTCCAGCCATAGGCCATTTTTGTGCCTGGCGCGGCACCTAGTGGGAAATGGTGGTGTCGAGGCTGAAGGCAGCAGGAAAGCCTGCAGCCCCCAGGTCTGTGGGGCTATGCAAGCGGTTCCCAAAGAGCTTTAGAACAAGGCATAGTTTTCCCTGATGGCTCTTTGGGCGGGGGACCCATCTCCAGCCATATGCCTTTTTTGTGCCTGGCCCGGCGGCAAGTGGGAAAGGGTGGTGTCGAGGCTGAAGGCAGCAGGAAAGCCTGCAGCCCCCAGGTCTGTGGGGCTACGCAAGCGGTTCCCAAAGAGCTTTAGAACAAGGCATAGTTTTCCCTGCTGGCTCTTTGGGCGTGGCACCCATCTCCAGCCGTATGGCCATTTTTGTGCCTGGCGCGACGCCAAGTGGGAAAGGGTGGTTTCAAGGCTGAAGGCAGCAGGAAGGCCCACAGCCCCCAGGTCTGTGGGGCTACGCAAGCGGTTCCCAAAGAGCTTTAGAACAAGGTAGAGTTTTCCCTGCTGGCTCTTTGGGAGGGAGACCCATCTCCAGCCGTATGGCCATTATTGTGCTTGGCGCGGCGCCCAGAGGGAAAGGGTGGTGTCGAGGCTGAAGGCAGCAGGAAATCCCGCAGCCCCCAGGTCTGTGGGGCTACACAAGCGGTTCCCAAAGAGATTTAGAACAAGGCATAGTTTTCCCTGCTGCCTCCTTGGGCGGGGGACCCATCTCCAGCCATATGGCCATTTTTGGGCCTAGCGCGGCACCAAGTGGGAAAGGGTGGTGTCGAGGCTGAAGGCAGCAGGAAAGCCCGCAGCCCCCAGGTCTGTGGGGCTACGCAAGCGGTTCCCAAAGAGCTTTAGAACAAGGCATAGTTTTCCCTGCTGGCTCTTTGGGCGGGGGACCCATCTCCAGCCGTATGGCCATTTTTGTGCCTGGCGCGGCGCCAAGTGGGAAAGGGTGGTGTCGAGGCTGAAGGCAGCAGGAAGGCCCACAGCCCCCAGGTCTGTGGGGCTACGCAAGCGGTTCCCAAAGAGCTTTAGGACAAGGCATAGTTTTCCCTGCTGGCTCTTTGGGAGGGAGACCCATCTCCAGCCGTATGGCCATTATTGTGCTTGGCGCGGCGCCCAGAGGGAAAGGGTGGTGTCGAGGCTGAAGGCAGCAGGAAATCCCGCAGCCCCCAGGTCTGTGGGGCTACACAAGCGGTTCCCAAAGAGATTTAGAACAAGGCATAGTTTTCCCTGCTGGCTCTTTGGGCGGGGGACCCATCTCCAGCCATATGGCCATTTTTGTGCCTGGCGCGGCGCCCAGAGGGAAAGGTGGTGTCGAGTCTGAAGGCAGCAAGAAAGCCCGCAGCCCCCAGGTCTGTGGGGCTACCCAAGCGGTTCCCAAATTGCCTTTTAACAAGGCATAGTTTTCCCTGCTGGCTCTTTGCGCGGGGGACCCATCTCCAGCCATATGGCCATTTTTGTGCCTGGCGCGGCGCCCAGAGGGAAAGGGTGGTGTCGAGGCTGAAGGCAGCAGCAAAGCCCGCAGCCCCCAGGTCTGTGGGGCTACGCAAGCGGTTCCCAAAGACCTTTAGAACAAGGCACAGTTTTCCCTGATGGCTCTTTGGGCATGGGACCCATCTCCAGCCATAGGCCATTTTTGTGCCTGGCGCGGCACCTAGTGGGAAATGGTGGTGTCGAGGCTGAAGGCAGCAGGAAAGCCTGCAGCCCCCAGGTCTGTGGGGCTATGCAAGCGGTTCCCAAAGAGCTTTAGAACAAGGCATAGTTTTCCCTGCTGGCTCTTTGCGCGGGGGACCCATCTCCAGCCGTATGGCCATTTTTGTGCCTGGCGCGGCGCCAAGTGGGAAAGGGTGGTGTCGAGGCTGAAGGCAGCAGGAAGGCCCACAGCCCCCAGGTCTGTGGGGATACGCAAGCGGTTCCCAAAGAGCTTTAGAACAAGGCATAGTTTTCCCTGCTGGCTCTTTGGGAGGGAGACCCATCTCCAGCCGTATGGCCATTATTGTGCTTGGCGCGGCGCCCAGAGGGAAAGGGTGGTGTCGAGGCTGAAGGCAGCAGGAAATCCCGCAGCCCCCAGGTCTGTGGGGCTACACAAGCGGTTCCCAAAGAGATTTAGAACAAGGCATAGTTTTCCCTGCTGGCTCTTTGGGCGGGGGACCCATCTCCAGCCATATGGCCATTTTTGTGCCTGGCGCGGCGCCCAGAGGGAAAGGGTGGTGTCGAGGCTGAAGGCAGCAAGAAAGCCCGCAGCCCCCAGGTCTGTGGGGCTACCCAAGCGGTTCCCAAATTGCCTTTTAACAAGGCATAGTTTTCCCTGCTGGCTCTTTGGGCGGGGGACCCATCTCCAGCTGTATGGCCATTTTTGAGCCTGGCACGGCGCCAAGGGGGAAAGGGTGGTTTTGAGGCTGAAGGCAGCAGCAAAGCCCGCAGCCCCCAGGTCTGTGGGGCTACGCAAGCGGTTCCCGAAGACCTTTAGAACAAGGCACAGTTTTCCCTGATGGCTCTTTGGGCATGGGACCCATCTCCAGCCATAGGCCATTTTTGTGCCTGGCGCGGCACCTAGTGGGAAATGGTGGTGTCGAGGCTGAAGGCAGCAGGAAAGCCTGCAGCCCCCAGGTCTGTGGGGCTACGCAAGCGGTTCCCAAAGAGGTTTAGAACAAGGCATAGTTTTCCCTGCTGGCTCTTTGGGCGTGGCACCCATCTCCAGCCGTATGGCCATTTTTGTGCCTGGCGCGACGCCAAGTGGGAAAGGGTGGTTTCAAGGCTGAAGGCAGCAGGAAAGCCCGCAGCCCCCAGGTCTGTGGGGCTACGCAAGCGGTTCCCAAAGAGCTTTAGAACAAGGTAGAGTTTTCCCTGCTGGCTCTTTGGGAGGGAGACCCATCTCCAGCCGTATGGCCATTGTTGTGCTTGGCGCGGCACCAAGTGGGAAAGGGTGGTGTCGAGGCTGAAGGCAGCAGGAAAGCCCGCAGCCCCCAGGTCTGTGGGGCTACGCAAGCGGTTCCCAAAGAGCTATAGAACAAGGCATAGTTTTCCCTGATGGCTCTTTGGGCGGGGGACCCATCTCCAGCCGTATGGCCATTTTTGTGCCTGGCGCGGCGCCAAGTGGGAAAGGGTGGTGTCGAGGCTGAAGGCAGCAGGAAATCCCGCAGCCCCCAGGTCTGTGGGGCTACGCAAGCGGTTCCCAAAGAGCTTTAGGACAAGGCATAGTTTTCCCTGCTGGCTCTTTGGGAGGGAGACCCATCTCCAGCCGTATGGCCATTATTGTGCTTGGCGCGGCGCCCAGAGGGAAAGGGTGGTGTCGAGGCTGAAGGCAGCAGGAAATCCCGCAGCCCCCAGGTCTGTGGGGCTACACAAGCGGTTCCCAAAGAGATTTAGAACAAGGCATAGTTTTCCCTGCTGGGACTTTGCGCGGGGGACCCATCTCCAGCCATATGGCCATTTTTGTGCCTGGCGCGGCGCCCAGAGGGAAAGGGTGGTGTCGAGGCTGAAGGCAGCAGCAAAGCCCGCAGCCCCCAGGTCTGTGGGGCTACGCAAGCGGTTCCCGAAGACCTTTAGAACAAGGCACAGTTTTCCCTGATGGCTCCTTGGGTGGGGGACCCATCTCCAGCCGTATGGCCATTTTTGGGCCAGGCGCGGCGCCAAGTGCGAAAGGGTGGTGTCGAGGCAGAAGCTAGCAGGAAAGCCTGCAGCCCCCAGGTCTTTGGGGCTACGCAAGCGGTTCCCAAAGAGCTTTAGAACAAGGCATAGTTCTCCCTGTTGCCTCTTTGGGCGGGGGACCCATCTCGAGCCATAGGCCTTTTTTGTGTCTGGCCCGGCACCAAGTGGGAAAGGGTGGTGTTGAGGCTGAAGGCAGCAGGAAAGCCTGCAGCCACCAGGTCTGTGGGGCTACGCAAGTGGTTCCCAAAGAGCTTTAGAACAAGGCATAATTTTCCCTGCTGGCTCTTTGCGCGGGGGACCCATCTCCAGCCATATGGCCATTTTTGTGCCTGGCCCGGCGCCCAGAGGGGAAGGGTGGATTTGAGGCTGAAGACAGCAGGAAAGCCCGCAGCCCCCAGGTCTGTGTGGCTACGCAAGTGGTTCCCAAAGAGCTTTAGAACAAGGCATAGTTTTCCCTGCTGGCTCTTTGGGCGGGGGACCCATCTCCAGCCATAGGCCTTTTTTGTGCCTGGCCCGGCGCCCAGACGGAAAGGGTGGTTTTGAGGCTGAAGGCAGCAGGAAAGCCTGCAGCCCCCAGGTGTGTGGGGCTACGCAAGCTGTTCCCAAAGAGATTTAGAACAAGGCATAGTTTTCCCTGCTGGCTCTTTGGGCAAGGGACCCATCTCCAGCCGTATGGCCATTTTTGTGCCTGGCGCGGCGCCAAGTGTGAAAGGGTGGTGTCGAGGCTGAAGGCAGCAGCAAAGCCTGCAGCCCCCAGGTCTGTGGGGCTACGCAAGCGGTTCCCAAAGAGCTTTAGAACAAAGCATAATTTTCCCTGTTGGCTCTTTCGGCGGGGGATGCATCTCCAGCCGTATGGCCATTTTTGTGCCTGGCGTGGCGCCAAGTGGGATAGGGTGGTGTCGAGGCTGAAGGCAGCAGGAAGGCCCACAGCCCCCAGGTCTGTGGGGCTACGCAAGCGGTTCCCAAAGAGCTTTAGAACAAGGCATAGTTTTCCCTGCTGGCTCTTTGGGAGGGAGACCCATCTCCAGCCGTATGGCCATTATTGTGCTTGGCGCGGCGCCCAGAGGGAAAGGGTGGTGTCGAGGCTGAAGGCAGCAGGAAATCCCGCAGCCCCCAGGTCTGTGGGGCTACACAAGCGGTTCCCAAAGAGATTTAGAACAAGGCATAGTTTTCCCTGCTGGCTCTTTGGGCAGGGGACCCATCTCCAGCCATATGGCCATTTTTGTGCCTGGCGCGGCGCCCAGAGGGAAAGGGTGGTGTCGAGGCTGAAGGCAGCAAGAAAGCCCGCAGCCCCCAGGTCTGTGGGGCTACCCAAGCGGTTCCCAAATTGCCTTTTAACAAGGCATAGTTTTCCCTGCTGGCTCTTTGGGCGGGGGACCCATCTCCAGCTGTATGGCCATTTTTGAGCCTGGCACGGCGCCAAGGGGGAAAGGGTGGTTTTGAGGCTGAAGGCAGCAGCAAAGCCCGCAGCCCCCAGGTCTGTGGGGCTACGCAAGCGGTTCCCGAAGACCTTTAGAACAAGGCACAGTTTTCCCTGATGGCTCTTTGGGCATGGGACCCATCTCCAGCCATAGGCCATTTTTGTGCCTGGCGCGGCACCTAGTGGGAAATGGTGGTGTCGAGGCTGAAGGCAGCAGGAAAGCCTGCAGCCCCCAGGTCTGTGGGGCTATGCAAGCGGTTCCCAAAGAGCTTTAGAACAAGGCATAGTTTTCCCTGCTGGCTCTTTGCGCGGGGGACCCATCTCCAGCCGTATGGCCATTTTTGTGCCTGGCGCGGCGCCAAGTGGGAAAGGGTGGTGTCGAGGCTGAAGGCAGCAGGAAGGCCCACAGCCCCCAGGTCTGTGGGGATACGCAAGCGGTTCCCAAAGAGCTTTAGAACAAGGCATAGTTTTCCCTGCTGGCTCTTTGGGAGGGAGACCCATCTCCAGCCGTATGGCCATTATTGTGCTTGGCGCGGCGCCCAGAGGGAAAGGGTGGTGTCGAGGCTGAAGGCAGCAGGAAATCCCGCAGCCCCCAGGTCTGTGGGGCTACACAAGCGGTTCCCAAAGAGATTTAGAACAAGGCATAGTTTTCCCTGCTGGCTCTTTGGGCGGGGGACCCATCTCCAGCCATATGGCCATTTTTGTGCCTGGCGCGGCGCCCAGAGGGAAAGGGTGGTGTCGAGGCTGAAGGCAGCAAGAAAGCCCGCAGCCCCCAGGTCTGTGGGGCTACCCAAGCGGTTCCCAAATTGCCTTTTAACAAGGCATAGTTTTCCCTGCTGGCTCTTTGGGCGGGGGACCCATCTCCAGCTGTATGGCCATTTTTGAGCCTGGCACGGCGCCAAGGGGGAAAGGGTGGTTTTGAGGCTGAAGGCAGCAGCAAAGCCCGCAGCCCCCAGGTCTGTGGGGCTACGCAAGCGGTTCCCGAAGACCTTTAGAACAAGGCACAGTTTTCCCTGATGGCTCTTTGGGCATGGGACCCATCTCCAGCCATAGGCCATTTTTGTGCCTGGCGCGGCACCTAGTGGGAAATGGTGGTGTCGAGGCTGAAGGCAGCAGGAAAGCCTGCAGCCCCCAGGTCTGTGGGGCTACGCAAGCGGTTCCCAAAGAGCTTTAGAACAAGGCATAGTTTTCCCTGCTGGCTCTTTGGGCGTGGCACCCATCTCCAGCCGTATGGCCATTTTTGTGCCTGGCGCGACGCCAAGTGGGAAAGGGTGGTTTCAAGGCTGAAGGCAGCAGGAAAGCCCGCAGCCCCCAGGTCTGTGGGGCTACGCAAGCGGTTCCCAAAGAGCTTTAGAACAAGGTAGAGTTTTCCCTGCTGGCTCTTTGGGAGGGAGACCCATCTCCAGCCGTATGGCCATTATTGTGCTTGGCGCGGCGCCCAGAGGGAAAGGGTGGTGTCGAGGCTGAAGGCAGCAGGAAATCCCGCAGCCCCCAGGTCTGTGGGGATACGCAAGCGGTTCCCAAAGAGCTTTAGAACAAGGCATAGTTTTCCCTGCTGCCTCCTTGGGCGGGGGACCCATCTCCAGCCATATGGCCATTTTTGGGCCTAGCGCGGCACCAAGTGGGAAAGGGTGGTGTCGAGGCTGAAGGCAGCAGGAAAGCCCGCAGCCCCCAGGTCTGTGGGGCTACGCAAGCGGTTCCCAAAGAGCTATAGAACAAGGCATAGTTTTCCCTGATGGCTCTTTGGGCGGGGGACCCATCTCCAGCCGTATGGCCATTTTTGTGCCTGGCGCGGCGCCAAGTGGGAAAGGGTGGTGTCGAGGCTGAAGGCAGCAGGAAATCCCGCAGCCCCCAGGTCTGTGGGGCTACGCAAGCGGTTCCCAAAGAGCTTTAGGACAAGGCATAGTTTTCCCTGCTGGCTCTTTGGGAGGGAGACCCATCTCCAGCCGTATGGCCATTATTGTGCTTGGCGCGGCGCCCAGAGGGAAAGGGTGGTGTCGAGGCTGAAGGCAGCAGGAAATCCCGCAGCCCCCAGGTCTGTGGGGCTACACAAGCGGTTCCCAAAGAGATTTAGAACAAGGCATAGTTTTCCCTGCTGGGACTTTGCGCGGGGGACCCATCTCCAGCCATATGGCCATTTTTGTGCCTGGCGCGGCGCCCAGAGGGAAAGGGTGGTGTCGAGGCTGAAGGCAGCAGCAAAGCCCGCAGCCCCCAGGTCTGTGGGGCTACGCAAGCGGTTCCCGAAGACCTTTAGAACAAGGCACAGTTTTCCCTGATGGCTCCTTGGGTGGGGGACCCATCTCCAGCCGTATGGCCATTTTTGGGCCAGGCGCGGCGCCAAGTGCGAAAGGGTGGTGTCGAGGCAGAAGCTAGCAGGAAAGCCTGCAGCCCCCAGGTCTTTGGGGCTACGCAAGCGGTTCCCAAAGAGCTTTAGAACAAGGCATAGTTCTCCCTGTTGCCTCTTTGGGCGGGGGACCCATCTCGAGCCATAGGCCTTTTTTGTGTCTGGCCCGGCACCAAGTGGGAAAGGGTGGTGTTGAGGCTGAAGGCAGCAGGAAAGCCTGCAGCCCCCAGGTCTGTGGGGCTACGCAAGTGGTTCCCAAAGAGCTTTAGAACAAGGCATAATTTTCCCTGCTGGCTCTTTGCGCGGGGGACCCATCTCCAGCCATATGGCCATTTTTGTGCCTGGCCCGGCGCCCAGAGGGGAAGGGTGGATTTGAGGCTGAAGACAGCAGGAAAGCCCGCAGCCCCCAGGTCTGTGTGGCTACGCAAGTGGTTCCCAAAGAGCTTTAGAACAAGGCATAGTTTTCCCTGCTGGCTCTTTGGGCGGGGGACCCATCTCCAGCCATAGGCATTTTTTGTGCCTGGCGCGGCGCCCAGACGGAAAGGGTGGTTTTGAGGCTGAAGGCAGCAGGAAAGCCTGCAGCCCCCAGGTGTGTGGGGCTACGCAAGCGGTTCCCAAAGAGCTTTAGAACAAGGCATAGTTTTCCCTGATGGCTCTTTGGGCGGGTGACACATCTCCAGCCGTATGGCCATTTTTGTGCCTGGCGCGGTGCCAAGTGGGAAAGGGTGGTGTCGAGTCTGAAGGCAGCAGGAAAGCCCGCAGCCCCCAGGTCTGTGGGGCTACGCAAGCGGTTCCCAAAGAGATTTAGAACAAGGCATAGTTTTCCCTGCTGGCTCTTTGGGCAAGGGACCCATCTCCAGCCGTATGGCCATTTTTGTGCCTGGCGCGGCGCCAAGTGTGAAAGGGTGGTGTCGAGGCTGAAGGCAGCAGCAAAGCCTGCAGCCCCCAGGTCTGTGGGGCTACGCAAGCGGTTCCCAAAGAGCTTTAGAACAAAGCATAATTTTCCCTGTTGGCTCTTTCGGCGGGGGATGCATCTCCAGCCGTATGGCCATTTTTGTGCCTGGCGTGGCGCCAAGTGGGATAGGGTGGTGTCGAGGCTGAAGGCAGCAGGAAGGCCCACAGCCCCCAGGTCTGTGGGGCTACTCAAGCGGTTCCCAAAGAGCTTTAGGACAAGGCATAGTTTTCCCTGCTGGCTCTTTGGGAGGGAGACCCATCTCCAGCCGTATGGCCATTATTGTGCTTGGCGCGGCGCCCAGAGGGAAAGGGTGGTGTCGAGGCTGAAGGCAGCAGGAAATCCCGCAGCCCCCAGGTGTGTGGGGCTACACAAGCGGTTCCCAAAGAGATTTAGAACAAGGCATAGTTTTCCCTGCTGGCTCTTTCGACGGGGGACCCATCTCCAGCCATAGGCCATTTTTGTGCCTGGCGCGGCGCCCAGAGGGAAAGGGTGGTACCGAGGCTGAAGGCAGCAAGAAAGCCCGCAGCCCCCAGGTCTGTGGGGCTACCCAAGCGGTTCCCAAATTGCCTTTTAACAAGGCATAGTTTTCCCTGCTGGCTCTTTGCGCGGGGGACCCGTCTCCAGCCATATGGCCATTTTTGTGCCTGGCGCGGCACCCAGAGGGAAAGGGTGGTGTCGAGGCTGAAGGCAGCAGGAAAGCCCGCAGCCCCCAGGTCTGTGGGGCTACGCAAGCAGTTCCCGAAGACCTTTAGAACAAGGCATAGTTTTCCCTGATGGCTCCTTGGGTGGGGGACCCATCTCCAGCCGTATGGCCATTTTTGGGCCAGGCGCGGCGCCAAGTGCGAAAGGGTGGTGTCGAGGCAGAAGCTAGCAGGAAAGCCTGCAGCCCCCAGGTCTTTGGGGCTACGCAAGCGGTTCCCAAAGACATTTAGAACAAGGCATAGTTATCCCTGTTGCCTCTTTGGGCGGGGGACCCATCTCGAGCCATAGGCCTTTTTTGTGTCTGGCCCGGCACCAAGTGGGAAAGGGTGGTGTTGAGGCTGAAGGCAGCAGGAAAGCCTGCAGCCCCCAGGTCTGTGGGGCTACACAAGTGGTTCCCAAAGAGCTTTAGAACAAGGCATAGTTTTCCCTGCTGGCTCTTTGCGCGGGGGACCCATCTCCAGCCATATGGCCATTTTTGTGCCTGGCCCGGCGTCCAGAGGGAAAGGGTGGATTTGAGGCTGAAGGCAGCAGGAAAGCCCGCAGCCCCCAGGTCTGTGGGGCTACGCAAGTGGTTCCCAAAGAGCTTTAGAACAAGGCATAGTTTTCCCTGCTGGCTCTTTGGGAATGGGACCCATCTCCAGCCATAGGCCTTTTTTGTGCCTGGCCCGGCGTCCAGACGGAAAGGGTGGTTCTGAGTCTGAAGGCAGCAGGAAAGCCCGTAGCCCCCAGGTCTCTGGGGCTACGCAAGCGGTTCCCAAAGAGCTTTAGAACAAGGCATAGTTTTCCCTGATGGCTCTTTGGGCGGGTGACACATCTCCAGTCATATGGCCATTTTTGTGCCTGGCGCGGTGCCAAGTGGGAAAGGGTGGTGTCGAGTCTGAAGGCAGCAGGAAAGCCCGCAGCCCCCAGGTCTGTGGGGCTACGCAAGCGGTTCCCAAAGAGCTTTAGAACAAGGCATAGTTTTCCCTGCTGGCTCTTTGGGCGGGGGACCCATCTCCAGCCATATGGCCATTTTTGTGCCTGGCCCGGCGCCCAGAGTGAAAGAGTGGTTTTGACGCTAAAGGCAGCAGGAAAGCCCGCAGCCCCCAGGTCTGTGGGGCTACGCAAGCGGTTCCCAAAGAGCTTTAGAACAAGGCATAGTTTTCCCTGCTGGCTCTTTGGGCGGGGGACCCATCTCCAGCCATATGGCCATTTTTGTGCCTGGCGCGGCGCCAAGTGGGAAAGGGTGGCTTTGAGGCTGAAGGCAGCAGGAAAGCCCGCAGCCCCCAGGTCTGTGGGGCTACGTAAGCGGTTCCCAAAGAGCTTTAGAACAAGCCATAGTTTTCCCTGCTGGCTCTTTGGGCGCGGGACCCATCTCCAGCCGTATGGCCATTTTTGTGCCTGGCGCGGCGCCAAGTGTGAAAGCGTGGTGTCGAGGCTGAAGGCAGCAGGAAAGCCCGCAGCCCCCAGGTCTGTGGGGCTACGCAAGCGGTTCCCAAAGAGCTTTAGAACAAGGCATAGTTTTCCCTGCTGGCTCTTTGGGCATGGGACCCATCTCCATCCGTATGGCCATTTTTGGGCCTGGCGCGGCGCCAAGGGGGAAAGGGTGGTTTTGAGGCCGAAGGCAGCAGGAAAGCCCTCAGCCCCCAGGTCTGTGGGGCTACGCAAGCAGTTCCCAAAGAGCTTTAGAACAAGGCATAGTTTTCCCTGCTGGCTCTTTGGGCGGGGGACCCATCTCCAGCCATATGCCCATTTTTGTGCCTGCCCGGCGCCCAGAGGGAAAGAGTGGTTTTGAGGCTAAAGGCAGCAGAAAAGCCCGCAGCCCCCAGGTCTGTGGGGCTATGCAAGCGGTTCCCAAAGAGCTTTAGAACAAGGCATAGTTTTCCCTGCTGGCTCTTTGGGCGGGGGACCCATCTCCAGCCATATGGCCATTTTTGTGCCTGGCGCGGCGCCAAGTGGGAAAGGGTGGTTTTGAGGCTGAAGGCAGCAGGAAAGCCCGCAGCCCCCAGGTCTGTGGGGCTACGCAAGCGGTTCCCAAAGAGCTTTAGAACAAGGCATAGTTTTCCCTGCTGCCTCCTTGGGCGGGGGACCCATCTCCAGCCATATGGCCGTTTTTGTGCCTGGCACGGCGCCAAGTGGGAAAGGGTGGCTTTGAGGCTGAAGGCAGCAGGAAGGCCCGCAGCCCCCAGGTCTGTGGGGCTACGCAAGCGGTTCCCAAAGAGCTTTAGAACAAGGCATAGTTTTCCCTGCTGGCTCTTTGGGAATGGGACCCATCTCCAGCCATATGGCCATTTTTGTGCCTGGCGCGGTTCCCAGTGGGAAAGGGTGGTTTTGAGGCTGAAGGCAGCAGGAAAGCCCGCAGCCCCCAGGTCTGTGGGGCTACGCAAGCGGTTCCCAAAGAGCTTTAGAACAAGGCATAGTTTTCCCTGCTGGCTCTTTGGGCATGGGACCCATCTCCAGCCATAGGCCATTTTTGTGCCTGGCGCGGCACCTAGTGGGAAATGGTGTTGTCGAGGCTGAAGGCAGCAGGAAAGCCTGCAGCCCCCAGGTCTGTGGGGCTATGCAAGCGGTTCCCAAAGAGCTTTAGAACAAGGCATAGTTTTCCCTGATGGCTCTTTGGGCGGGGGACCCATCTCCAGCCATAGGCCTTTTTTGTGCCTGGCCCGGCGGCAAGTGGGAAAGGGTGGTGTCGAGGCTGAAGGCAGCAGGAAAGCCCGCAGCCCCCAGGTCTGTGGGGCTACGCAAGCGGTTCCCAAAGAGCTTTAGAACAAGGCATAGTTTTCCCTGCTGGCTCTTTGGGCATGGGACCCATCTCCAGCCATAGGCCATTTTTGTGCCTGGCGCGGCACCTAGTGGGAAATGGTGGTGTCGAGGCTGAAGGCAGCAGGAAAGCCTGCAGCCCCCAGGTCTGTGGGGCTATGCAAGCGGTTCCCAAAGAGCTTTAGAACAAGGCATAGTTTTCCCTGATGGCTCTTTGGGCGGGGGACCCATCTCCAGCCATAGGCCTTTTTTGTGCCTGGCCCGGCGGCAAGTGGGAAAGGGTGGTGTCGAGGCTGAAGGCAGCAGGAAAGCCCGCAGCCCCCAGGTCTGTGGGGCTACGCAAGTTGTTCCCAAAGACCTTTAGAACAAGGCATAGTTTTCCCTGCTGGCTCTTTGGGCATGGGACCCATCTCCAGCCGTATGGCCATTTTTGTGCCTGGCGCGGCGCCAAGTGGGAAAGGGTGGTGTTGAGGCTGAAGGCAGCAGGAAAACCTGCAGCCCCCAGGTCTGTTGGGCTACGCAAGCGGTTCCCAAAGAGCTTTAGAACAAGGCATAGTTTTCCCTGCTGGCTCCTTGGGCGGGGGACCCATCTCCAGCCGTATGGCCATTTTTGTGCCTGGCGCGGCGCCAAGTGGGAAAGGGTGGTGTCGAGGCTGAAGGCAGCAGGAAAGCCCGCAGCCCCCAGGTCTGTGGGGCTACGCAAGCGGTTCCCAAAGAGCTTTAGAACAAGGCATAGTTTTCCCTGCTGGCTCTTTGGGCGTGGGACCCATCTCCAGCCATATGGCCATTTTAGTGCCTGGCGCGGCGCCAAGTTGGAAAGGGTGGCTTTGAGGCTGAAGGCGCCAGGAAAGCCTGCCGCCCGGTGTTTTCTCTAATGACTTTTCTTAATGCTGTCTCCACAGTGTGAAGTTTTGCAGGATTTGAAAAAGTAATAGACACAGTGAAATTGAGTCTATTGGAAACTTCCATACCTTTCCCTCCCTCTAAAATCTCTGCTGTCCTGTAGTATCCACTGCCTGCAGCTGCTGTTGCAGGAGCAGACAGAGTGGTATCAGATTTAGAAAAAAGGGACATCATTAAGAGGACTCACTCGCCTTATTTTTCACCGGTGTGGCCAGTAAAGAAACCAAAAAGGCAATAGCAGTTCACAGTAGATTACCAAAAGTTGGATGCCAACACTGCAGCCCTGACCGCTCTGGTTCTGACTATCGCGGAAATTGTGACAATGATACAAGGAGCTGCCCATCCTTGGAGGGTTGCCTTAGATGTTAAAGACGTATTTTTTTTATGATTCCCCTCCTTGAGCAGGACAAAGCGCAGTTTGCATTCACATGGAAAAGAGTCCAATATACCTTTAACCGCTTTCCGCAAGGATACAAACATTCCCCCACTATTGCCCATAATGCTTTAGCTAAAGTGCTATCAGAGATTCCTGTTTCACAGGGATGTACAGTATACCAATGTATTATTGATGACATCTTAATAGGGGAGAGAACCTAGAAAGTGTACAAGACATGATGCAAAACATCCGAAAAACATTACTTGATTTAGAATTGGAAATTCCCGACTCAAAGTGTCAGGGACCAGCACAGGAAGTCAAATTCCTGGGGGTCTGGTGGATTAAGGGAGCTGCTTCTGTCCCTCAGGATACCCTGAAAAAATAGAGCATGGCCAGAATCCATCCAGCGTGGAGGAGTTACAGCAGGTCCTGGGAACTTTAAGTTATTGGCGTAAACACATCCCTGGCTTTTCCATCATTGCTCACCCCTTCATAGCTTGCCAAAAAAGGGTAAATCCTGGGAGTGGACTGAACAACATACTAATGCACTAGAATTGATAATAAAAGAGCTAAGGTTATTCCAACAGCTTGGTCCTATACATCCAACTGACCCTGTCCATGTAGAATGGGGCGTTCAGTGAACATGGTTCCCATTGTAATTTATGGCAGAAGAAACCAGCAGAACCGGAGAGACCATTAGAATTTTGCTCCCACTCCTTCAATGATACTGAGAGCAGATATTCAGACTTTGAGAAGGGTTTACTGTCCCTGGTGCGAGCGTTGCAACGAGCAGAGCAGATAAGAAGAGAACAGAGTGTGATCTTTCCTGGGACCTTTTCGCCTCCCAGATGTGGTCCTTAAAGGGACACCACCACCAGCTGGCATTGCCCAGAGACCTACAGTTCGAAAGTGGTATGCTTATTTAGAAGGCATTAATGAAATCATGCCAGTCTCTGAAGGCAGTGTTAAAGTATCCAAGGCTACTTCACAAGGATACCAAAGGATATAGATGGTGCCCTATTGTTCCAATCCCCACCAAATAGACCATCTCCGATCCAAGAAGCACCTCCTTTGAGGGACGGCAGGGATCTTACAGGAGTGTGGTTTACTGGTGCGTCATCTCACCGTGAAAAAAATGAGTGGAAATATAAGGCCGTAGGACTGGACGTAACAACGGGAGAAAGAGCGATTGAAACAGGAGAAGGTAGGGCACAAGTAGGGGAACTCAGAGCCGTCCTACTAGCTGCACAACATGGAGCTACTTACATTTACACTGACTCATATGCTGTTTTTAAAGGAGCCACTGAATGGCTAGGACACTGGGCAGCCAATGATTGGCAGGTGAATAGAGGGAGACAGATCTGGGAGACAGATAGTTGGAAGCAACTGTTGGAAATAGGAGGACAGAGAACATTGCACATTGCTTGGGTAAAAGGCCACGATCGTTCAAACTCGATGACTGCTCAGTTCAACCAACAGGTAGATAGCCTCACGCGGCTACAACAAATTGACATTGTAGATGATGGTCGGGAATGGGAACGCTTACTCGAATCGTTACATGTTAAACGTGGCCGCACAGGCCGTCCTGACCTGTATCGGGAAGGTGGGTGGCTTGTGTCAGTTAAGCTGTGCCAACAAATAGTAACTGCCTGGTCACAATGTCGCCTACGACTCAGCAAAGATCATCCGAGTAAGGCGCCTCCCTTACACATGTGGGACAAGAAAGCGTTGTGGCATTCATGGCAGATTGATTATATTGGGCCCTTGAGATCATCAGGTGGGAAAAGATATGTCCTGGTAGGAGTGGAGATTATCTCCAGCCTTGGTATGGCCACCAGCTTCAAATCAGCTGCTGGGGACAACACAGTGAAAGGCCTAAAAGGGTGGTTCAGCACACTTCCCCTTCCCGAGGAAATCCAAAGTGATAACGGTTCACACTTTACCGCTACAGTGGTACAAGATTGGGCCAAAGAAGAAGGGATTCGATGGTTATTTCATACTCCCTATTATCCTCAGGCTAATGGCATTGTTGAATGCACCAATAGATTGGTTAAGCGTTTTGCAAAAACTCATAAATCATAAGGGAAGGTGAAGAAGGCACCTTGCCCACTGAAATTCGAAAAGTAATATGGGATAACGCAATTGAATTTGAGAAAAAATTTCAGTCCAGGTGGTATGTGGTTAATTTCACCTACGATCCCACTGAGAGCAAAGCCACAGCTTTTGTCTTAACGATACGCAATGCCTCAGTATACACCATATACCCAATCATCGCACTGGGGTTGAATCACCAAGGAGCTCTACTCTATCCAACACAGCACAGAGGTTGGGCACGACAAAATGAGACTAAATGGCAAACTGCTGATGTTGACGCATGCGTTTCACGAGACCAACAAGGATTCATTTGTGAGAGTAATACTCTCAAAGCACAAGACCTTTGTCTTGACACCAACCAGAATGTTTGTCACTTTGAGACACATCCCGATGAAACCCCAGAGACTGTGCTTGTCTAGATTGGGAAAGGGTGCGTTAGCATGAGGTCTCCCTGTAGTCTTGTATTCAGAGATGACATAGTAATCACTCAAATCTTTGTGTTTGAACTTTACTAACACAAAGTTACGGGATGCGACTTCAATTATTAAGCTCCTGTTACGTCTTTTCAATTGCTACAACCTAATTATACGTTGATTCGAGATTGTTGCCTACCCCTATCGGAATGAATCTCTCCCTGGTGAAGAAGCTGATAAACACAATGAATTGAAGCGACTCTTGAAAGAGGCCCAAGAAAATAGACAGACAACTTTGATTACCGTCCATCATCAGGTTGAAGAAATACACCAAGCGTTGGAAAGAGTGAAGAGAGGCGGAGGACATAGATGGGGAGATACTCTTTTTGGATGGTCACCGACAGTTACAGAACTTTATAACAAGATGCTTCACTCTTGTTGTTTTACTAATACTCACTGTATTGTGCTTTGCTTAGACAATTGTTTTGCATGTTAGACTTCGGATTATGATGAAAAGTTTAAATCGCTTGATCACTCCGCGAGAAGGATTTCCACTTGATATCCCTCACCAAAAGAACACATGTGCTCTTTCTTATGAGTGTAGAGTACGTCGACCTTGACTGACTGTAGACAAAGTTTTCCCTGCAGGCTCTTTGGGCGGGAGACCCATCTCCAGCCATAGGCCATTTTTATGCCTGGCACGGCGCCAAGTGGGAAAGGGTGGTGTCGAGGCTGAAGGCAGCAGGAAAGCCCGCAGCCCCCAGGTCTGTGGGGCTACGCAAGCGGTTCCCAAAGAGCTTTAGAACAAGGCATAGTTTTCCCTGCTGGCTCTTTGGGCGGGGGACCCATCTCCAGCCATATGGCCATTTTTGTGCCTGGCGCGGCGCCAAGTGGGAAAGGGTGGTGTCGAGGCTGAAGGCAGCAGGAAGGCCCGCAGCCCCCAGGTCTGTGGGGCTACGCAAGCGGTTCCCAAAGAGCTTTAGAACAAGGCATAGTTTTCCCTGCTGGCTCTTTGGACGGGAGACCCATCTCCAGCCGAATGGCCATTATTGTGCTTGGCGCGGCGCCCAGAGGGAAATTGTGGTTTCGAGGCTGAAGGCAGCAGGAAGGCCCGCAGCCCCCAGGTCTGTGGGGCTACGCAAGCAGTTCCCAAAGAGCTTTAGAACAAGGCATAGTTTTCCCTGCTGGCTCTTTGGGCGGGAACCCTTCTCCTTCCATATGGCCATTTTTGTGCCTGGCGCGGCACCAAGTGGGAAAGGGTGGTTTTGAGGCTGAAGGCAGCAGGAAAGCCCGCAGCCCCCAGGTCTGTGGGGCTACGCAAGCGGTTCCCAAAGAGCTTTAGAACAAGGCATAGTTTTCCCTGCTGGCTCCTTGGGTGGGGGACCCATCTCCAGCCGTATGGCCATTTTTGTGCCTGGCGCGGCGCCAAGTGCGAAAGGGTGGTGTCGAGGCTGAAGGCAGCAGCAAAGCCTGCAGCACCCAGGTCTGTAGGGCTACGCAAGCGGTTCCCAAAGAGCTTTAGAACAAGGCATAATTTTCCCTCCTGGCTCTTTGGGCGGGGGACCCATCTCCACCCATATGGCCATTTTTGTGCCTGGCGCGGCGCCAAGTGCGAAAGGGTGGTGTCGAGGCTGAAGGCAGCAGGAAAGCCCGCAGCCCCTAGGTCTGTGGGGCTACGCAATTGCTTCCAAAATACCTTTAGAACAAGGCATAGTTTTCCCTGATGGCTCCTTGGGCGGGGGACCCATCTCCAGCCATATGGCCATTTTTGCTCCTGGCGCTGCGCCAAGTGGGAAAGGGTGGTGTTGAGGCTGAAGGCAGCAGGAAAGCCCGCAGCCCCCAGGTCTGTGGGGCTACGCAAGTGGTTCCCAAAGAGCTTTAGAACAAGGCATAGTTTTCCCTGCTGGCTCCTTGGGCAGGGGACCCATCTCCAGCCATAGGCCATTTTTGTGCCTGGCGCGGCGCCAAGTGGGAAAGGGTGGTTTTGAGGCTGAAGGCAGCAGGAAAGCCCGCAGCCCCCAGGTCTGTGGGGCTACGCAAGTGGTTCCCAAAGAGCTTTAGAACAAGGCATAGTTTTCCCTGCTGGCGCTTTGGGCGCAGGACCCATCTCCAGCCGTATGGCCATTATTGTGCCTGGCGCGGCACCAAGTGGGAAAGGGTGGTTTTGAAGTTGAAGGCAGTAGGAAAGCCCGCAGCCCCCAGGTCTGTGGGGCTACGCAAGCAGTTCCCAAAGAGCTTTAGAACAAGGCATAGTTTTCCCTGCTGGCTCTTTGGGCATGGGACCCATCTCTAGCCATATGCCATTTTTGTGCCTGGCCCGGCGCCCAGATGGAAAGAGTGGTTTTGAGGCTAAAGGCAGCAGGAAAGCCCGCAGCCCCCAGGTCTGTGGGACAACGCAAGAAGTTCCCAAAGAGCTTTAGAACAAGGCATAGTTTTCCCTGCTGGCTCTTTGGGCGGGGGACCCATCTCTAGCCATATGCCCATTTTTGTGCCTGGCGCGGTGCCCAGTGGGAAAGGGTGGTTTTGAGGCTGAAGGCAGCAGGAAAGCGCGCAGCCCCCAGGTTTGTGGGGCTACGCAAGCGGTTCCCAAAGAGCTTTAGAACAAGGCATAGTTTTCCCTGCTGGCTCTTTTGGGCGGGGGACCCATCTCCAGCCATATGCCCATTTTTGTGCCTGGCCTGGCGCCCAGATGGAAAGAGTGGTTTTGAGGCTGAAGGCAGCAGGAAAGCCCGCAGCCCCCAGGTCTCTGGGGCTACGAATCTGTTCCCAAAGAGCTTTAGAACAAGGCATAGTTTTCCCTCCTGGCTCCTTGGGCGGGGGACCCATCTCCAGCCATAGGCCTTTTTTGTGCCTGGCACGGCGCCCAGAGGGAAAGGGTGGTTTTGAGGCTGAAGGCAGCAGGAAAGCCCGCAGCCCCCAGGTCTGTGGGGCTACGCAAGCGGTTCCCAAAGAGCTTTAGAACAAGGCATAGTTTTCCCTGCTGGCTCTATGGGCATGGGACCCATCTCCAGCCATTGGCCATTTTTGTGCCTGGCGCGGCACCAAATGGGAAAGCTTAGTTTTGAGGCTGAGGGCAGCAGGAAAGCCCGCAGGCCCCAGGTCTGTGGGGCTACGCAAGTGGTTCCCAAAGACCTTTAGAACAAGGCATAGTTTTCCCTGCTGGCTCCTTGGGCAGGGGACCCATCTCCAGCCATAGGCCATTTTTGTGCCTGGCGCAGCGCCAAGTGGGAAAGGGTGGTGTCGAGGCTGAAGGCAGCAGGAAAGTCTGCAGCCCCAAGGTCTGTGGGGCTATGCAAGCGGTTCCCAAAGAGCTTTAGAACAAGGCATAATTTTCACTGCTGGCTCTTTGGGCATGGGACCCATCTCCAGCCATAGGCCATTTTTGTGCTTGGCACGGCGCCAAGTGTGAAAGGGTGGTTTTGAGGCTGAAGGCAGCAGGAAAGCCCGCAGCCCCCAGGTCTGTGGGGCTACGCAAGTTGTTCCCAAAGACCTTTAGAACAAGGCATAGTTTTCCCTGCTGGCTCTTTGGGCATGGGACCCATCTCCAGCCGTATGGCCATTTTTGTGCCTGGCGCGGCGCCAAGTGGAAAAGGGTGGTGTCGAGTCTGAAGGCAGCAGGAAAGCCCGCAGCCCCCAGGTTTGTGGGGCTACGCAAGCGGTTCCCAAAGAGCTTTAGAACAAGGCATAGTTTTCCCTGCTGGCTCTTTGGGCGGGGGACCCATCTCCAGCCATATGCCCATTTTTGTGCCTGGCCTGGCGCCCAGATGGAAAGAGTGGTTTTGAGGCTGAAGGCAGCAGGAAAGCCCGCAGCCCCCAGGTCTCTGGGGCTACGAATCTGTTCCCAAAGAGCTTTAGAACAAGGCATAGTTTTCCCTCCTGGCTCCTTGGGCGGGGGACCCATCTCCAGCCATAGGCCTTTTTTGTCCCTGGCACGGCGCCCAGAGGGAAAGGGTGGTTTTGAGGCTGAAGGCAGCAGGAAAGCCCGCAGCCCCCAGGTCTGTGGGGCTACGCAAGCGGTTCCCAAAGAGCTTTAGAACAAGGCATAGTTTTCCCTGCTGGCTCTATGGGCATGGGACCCATCTCCAGCCATTGGCCATTTTTGTGCCTGGCGCGGCACCAAATGGGAAAGCTTAGTTTTGAGGCTGAGGGCAGCAGGAAAGCCCGCAGGCCCCAGGTCTGTGGGGCTACGCAAGTGGTTCCCAAAGACCTTTAGAACAAGGCATAGTTTTCCCTGCTGGCTCCTTGGGCAGGGGACCCATCTCCAGCCATAGGCCATTTTTGTGCCTGGCGCAGCGCCAAGTGGGAAAGGGTGGTGTCGAGGCTGAAGGCAGCAGGAAAGTCTGCAGCCCCAAGGTCTGTGGGGCTATGCAAGCGGTTCCCAAAGAGCTTTAGAACAAGGCATAATTTTCACTGCTGGCTCTTTGGGCATGGGACCCATCTCCAGCCATAGGCCATTTTTGTGCTTGGCACGGCGCCAAGTGTGAAAGGGTGGTTTTGAGGCTGAAGGCAGCAGGAAAGCCCGCAGCCCCCAGGTCTGTGGGGCTACGCAAGTTGTTCCCAAAGACCTTTAGAACAAGGCATAGTTTTCCCTGCTGGCTCTTTGGGCATGGGACCCATCTCCAGCCGTATGGCCATTTTTGTGCCTGGCGCGGCGCCAAGTGGAAAAGGGTGGTGTCGAGTCTGAAGGCAGCAGGAAAGCCCGCAGCCCCCAGGTTTGTGGGGCTACGCAAGCGGTTCCCAAAGAGCTTTAGAACAAGGCATAGTTTTCCCTGCTGGCTCTTTGGGCGGGGGACCCATCTCCAGCCATATGCCCATTTTTGTGCCTGGCCTGGCGCCCAGATGGAAAGAGTGGTTTTGAGGCTGAAGGCAGCAGGAAAGCCCGCAGCCCCCAGGTCTCTGGGGCTACGAATCTGTTCCCAAAGAGCTTTAGAACAAGGCATAGTTTTCCCTGCTGGCTCCTTGGGCGGGGGACCCATCTCCAGCCATAGGCCTTTTTTGTGCCTGGCACGGCGCCCAGAGGGAAAGGGTGGTTTTGAGGCTGAAGGCAGCAGGAAAGCCCGCAGCCCCCAGGTCTGTGGGGCTACGCAAGCGGTTCCCAAAGAGCTTTAGAACAAGGCATAGTTTTCCCTGCTGGCTCTTTGGGCATGGGACCCATCTCCAGCCATTGGCCATTTTTGTGCCTGGCGCGGCACCAAATGGGAAAGCTTAGTTTTGAGGCTGAGGGCAGCAGGAAAGCCCGCAGGCCCCAGGTCTGTGGGGCTACGCAAGTGGTTCCCAAAGACCTTTAGAACAAGGCATAGTTTTCCCTGCTGGCTCCTTGGGCAGGGGACCCATCTCCAGCCATAGGCCATTTTTGTGCCTGGCGCAGCGCCAAGTGGGAAAGGGTGGTGTCGAGGCTGAAGGCAGCAGGAAAGTCTGCAGCCCCAAGGTCTGTGGGGCTATGTAAGCGGTTCCCAAAGAGCTTTATAACAAGGCATAATTTTCACTGCTGGCTCTTTGGGCATGGGACCCATCTCCAGCCATAGGCCATTTTTGTGCCTGGCACGGCGCCAAGTGGGAAAGGGTGGTTTTGAGGCTGAAGGCAGCAGGAAAGCCCGCAGCCCCCAGGTCTGTGGGGCTACGCAAGTTGTTCCCAAAGACCTTTAGAACAAGGCATAGTTTTCCCTGCTGGCTCTTTGGGCATGGGACCCATCTCCAGCCGTATGGCCATTTTTGTGCCTGGCGCGGCGCCAAGTGGAAAAGGGTGGTGTCGAGTCTGAAGGCAGCAGGAAAGCCCGCAGCCCCCAGGTTTGTGGGGCTACGCAAGCGGTTCCCAAAGAGCTTTAGAACAAGGCATAGTTTTCCCTGCTGGCTCTTTTGGGCGGGGGACCCATCTCCAGCCATATGCCCATTTTTGTGCCTGGCCTGGCGCCCAGATGGAAAGAGTGGTTTTGAGGCTGAAGGCAGCAGGAAAGCCCGCAGCCCCCAGGTCTCTGGGGCTACGAATCTGTTCCCAAAGAGCTTTAGAACAAGGCATAGTTTTCCCTGCTGGCTCCTTGGGCGGGGGACCCATCTCCAGCCATAGGCCTTTTTTGTGCCTGGCACGGCGCCCAGAGGGAAAGGGTGGTTTTGAGGCTGAAGGCAGCAGGAAAGCCCGCAGCCCCCAGGTCTGTGGGGCTACGCAAGCGGTTCCCAAAGAGCTTTAGAACAAGGCATAGTTTTCCCTGCTGGCTCTTTGGGCATGGGACCCATCTCCAGCCATTGGCCATTTTTGTGCCTGGCGCGGCACCAAATGGGAAAGCTTAGTTTTGAGGCTGAGGGCAGCAGGAAAGCCCGCAGGCCCCAGGTCTGTGGGGCTACGCAAGTGGTTCCCAAAGACCTTTAGAACAAGGCATAGTTTTCCCTGCTGGCTCCTTGGGTAGGGGACCCATCTCCAGCCATAGGCCATTTTTGTGCCTGGCGCAGCGCCAAGTGGGAAAGGGTGGTGTCGAGGCTGAAGGCAGCAGGAAAGCCCGCAGCCCCCAGGTCTGTGGGGCTACGCAAGCGGTTCCCAAAGAGCTTTAGAACAAGGCATAGTTTTCCCTGCTGGCTCTTTGGGCATGGGACACATCTCCAGCCGTATGGCCATTTTTGTGCCTGGCGCGGCGCCAAGTGGGAAAGGGTGGTGTCGAGGCTGAAGGCAGCAGGAAAGCCTGCAGCCCCCATGTCTCTGGGGCTACGCAAGCGGTTCCCAAAGAGCTTTAGAACAAGGCATAGTTTTCCCTGCTGGCTCTTTGGGCGGGGGACCCATCTCCAGCCGTATGGCCATTTTTGTGCCTGGCGCGGCACAAAGTGGGAAAGGGTGGTTTTGACGTTGAAGGCAGCAGGAAAGCCCGCAGCCCCCAGGTCTGTGGGGCTACGCAAGCGGTTCCCAAAGAGCTTTAGAACAAGGCATAGTTTTCCCTGCTGGCTCTTTGGGCATGGGACCCATCTCCAGCCATATTCCCATTTTTGTGCCTGGCCCGGCGCCCAGATGGAAAGAGTGGTTTTGAGGCTAAAGGCAGCAGGAAAGCCCGCAGCCCCCAGGTCTGTGGGACAACGCAAGAAGTTCCCAAAGACCTTTAGAACAAGGCATAGTTTTCCCTGCTGGCTCTTTGGGCGGGGGACCCATCTCCAGCCATATGCCCATTTTTGTGCTTAGCACGGCGCCAAGTGGGAAAGGGTGGCTTTGAGGCTGAAGGCAGCAGGAAAGCCCGCAGCCTCCAGGTCTGTGGGGCTACGAATCTGTTCCCAAAGAGTTTTAGAACAAGGCATAGTTTTCCCTGCTGGCTCCTTGGGCGGGGGACCCATCTCCAGCCATATGGCCATTTTTATGCCTGGCGCGGCGCCAAGTGGGAAAGGGTGGTGTCGAGGCTGAAGGCAGCAGGAAAGCCCGCAGCCCCCAGGTCTGTGGGGCTACGCAAGTGGTTCCCAAAGAGCTTTAGAACAAGGCATAGTTTTCCCTGCTGGCTCTTTGGGCATGGGACCCATCTCCAGCCATTGGCCATTTTTGTGCCTGGCGCGGCACCAAGTGGGAAAGCGTAGTTTTGAGGCTGAAGGCAGCTGGAAAGCCCGCAGCCCCCAGGTCTGTGGGGCTACGCAAGTGGTTCCCAAAGACCTTTAGAACAAGGCATAGTTTTCCCTGCTGGCTCCTTGGGCATGGGACCCATCTCCAGCCATAGGCCATTTTTGTGCCTGGCGCGGCGCCAAGTGGGAAAGGGTGGTGTCGAGGCTGAAGGCAGCAGGAAGGCCCGCAGCCCCCAGGTCTGTGGGGCTACGCAAGCGGTTCCCAAAGAGCTTTAGAACAAGGCATAGTTTTCCCTGCTGGCTCTTTGGACGGGAGACCCATCTCCAGCCGAATGGCCATTATTGTGCTTGGCGCGGCGCCCAGAGGGAAATTGTGGTGTCGAGGCTGAAGGCAGCAGCAAGGCCCGCAGCCCCCAGGTCTGTGGGGCTACGCAAGTTGTTCCCAAAGAGCTTTAGAACAAGGCATAGTTTTCCCTGCTGGCTCTTTGGGCGGGAACCCTTCTCCTTCCATATGGCCATTTTTGTGCCTGGCGCGGCACCAAGTGGGAAAGGGTGGTTTTGAGGCTGAAGGCAGCAGGAAAGCCCGCAGCCCCCAGGTCTGTGGGGCTACGCAAGCAGTTCCCAAAGAGCTTTAGAACAAAGCATAGTTTTCCCTGCTGGCTCTTTGGGCGGGGGACCCATCTCCAGCCGTATGGCCATTTTTGTGCCTGGCGCGGCACCAAGTGGGAAAGGGTGGTGTCGAGGCTGAAGGCAGCAGGAAGGCCCGTAGCTCCCAGGTCTGTGGGGCTACGCAAGCGGTTCCCAAAGAGCTTTAGAACAAGGCATAGTTTTCCCTGACGGCTCTTTGCGCAGGGGATCCATCTCCAGCCGTATGGCCATTTCTGTGCCTGGCGCGGCGCCAAGTGCGAAAGGGTGGTGTCGAGGCTGAAGGCAGCAGCAAAGCCTGCAGCACCCAGGTCTCTAGGGCTACGCAAGCGGTTCCCAAAGAGCTTTAGAACAAGGCATAATTTTCCCTACTGGCTCTTTGGGCGGGGGACCCATCTCCACCCATATGGCCATTTTTGTGCCTGGCGCGGCGCCAAGTGGGAAAGGGTGGTGTCGAGGCTGAAGGCAGCAGGAAAGCCCGCAGCCCCCAGTTCTGTGGGGCTACGCAAGTGCTTCCAAAAGACCTTTAGAACAAGGCATAGTTTTCCCTGCTGGCTCCTTGGGCGGGGGACCCATCTCCAGCCATATGGCCATTTTTATGCCTGGCGCGGCGCCAAGTGGGAAAGGGTGGTGTTGAGGCTGAAGGCAGCAGGAAAGCCCGCAGCCCCCAGGTCTCTGGGGCTACGCAAGTGGTTCCCAAAGAGCTTTAGAACAAGGCATAGTTTTCCCTGCTGGCTCCTTGGGCAGGGGACCCATCTCCAGCCATAGGCCATTTTTGTGCCTGGCGCGGCGCCAAGTGGGAAAGGGTGGTGTCGAGGCTGAAGGCAGCAGGAAAGCCTGCAGCACCCAGGTCTGTGGGGCTACGCAAGCGGTTCCCAAAGAGCTTTAGAACAAGGCATAGTTTTCACTGCTGGCTCTTTGGGCATGGGACCCATCTCCAGCCGTATGGCCATTATTGTGCCTGGCGCTGCACCAAGTGGGAAAGGGTGGTTTTGAAGTTGAAGGCAGCAGGAAAGCCCGCAGCCCCCAGGTCTGTGGGGCTACGCAAGCAGTTCCCAAAGAGCTTTAGAACAAGGCATAGTTTTCCCTCCTGGCTCTTTGGGCATGGGACCCATCTCTAGCCATATGCCATTTTTGTGCCTGGCCCGGCGCCCAGATGGAAAGAGTGGTTTTGAGGCTAAAGGCAGCAGGAAAGCCCGCAGCCCCCAGGTCTGTGGGACAACGCAAGAAGTTCCCAAAGAGCTTTAGAACAAGGCATAGTTTTCCCTGCTGGCTCTTTGGGCGGGGGACCCATCTCCAGCCATATGCCCATTTTTATGCCTGGCGCGGCGCCAAGTGGGAAAGGGTGGTGTCGAGTCTGAAGGAAGCAGGAAAGCCCACAGCCCCTAGGTCTGTGGGGCTACGCAAGCGGTTCCCAAAGATCTTTAGAACAAGGCATAGTTTTCCCTGCTGGCTCTTTGGGCGGGGGACCCATCTCCAGCCATATGCCCATTTTTGTGCCTGGCACGGCGCCAAGTGGGAAAGCTTATTTTTGAGGCTGAGGGCAGCAGGAAAGCCCGCAGGCCCCAGGTCTGTGCGGCTACGCAAGTGGTTCCCAAAGACCTTTAGAACAAGGCATAGTTTTCCCTGCTGGCTCCTTGGGCATGGGACCCATCTCCAGCCGTATGGCCATTTTTGTGCCTGGCGCGGCGCCAAGTGGGAAAGGGTGGTGTCGAGGCTGAAGGCAGCAGGAAAGCCCGCAGCCCCCAGGTCTGTGGGGCTACGCAAGCGGTTCCCAAAGAGCTTTAGAACAAGGCATAGTTTTCCCTGATGGCTCTTTGGGCATGGGACCCATCTCCAGCCATTGGCCATTTTTGTGCCTGGCGCGGCACCAAGTGGGAAAGGGTCGTTTTGAGGCTGAAGGCAGCAGGAAGGCCCGCAGCCCCCAGGTCTGTGGGGCTACGCAAGTTGTTCCCAAAGAGCTTTAGAACAAGGCATAGTTTTCCCTGCTGGCTCTTTGGGCATGGGACACATCTCCAGCCGTATGGCCATTTTTGTGCCTGGCGCGGCGCCAAGTGCGAAAGGGTGGTGTCGAGGCTGAAGGCAGCAGCAAAGCCTGCAGCCCCCATGTCTCTGGGGCTACGCAAGCGGTTCCCAAAGAGCTTTAGAACAAGGCATAGTTTTCCCTGCTGGCTCTTTGGGCGGGGGACCCATCTCCAGCCGTATGGCCATTTTTGTGCCTGGCGCGGCACCAAGTGGGAAAGGGTGGTTTTGATGTTGAAGGCAGCAGGAAAGCCCGCAGCCCCCAGGTCTGTGGGGCTACGCAAGCGGTTCCCAAAGAGCTTTAGAACAAGGCATAGTTTTCCCTGCTGGCTCTTTGGGCATGGGACCCATCTCCAGCCATATGGCCATTTTTGTGCCTGGCGCGGCACCAAATGGGAAAGCTTAGTTTTGAGGCTGAGAGCAGCAGGAAAGCCCGCAGGCCCCAGGTCTGTGGAGCTACGCAAGTGGTTCCCAAAGACCTTTAGAACAAGGCATAGTTTTCCCTGCTGGCTCCTTCGGCGGGGGACCCATCTCCAGCCATAGGCCATTTTTGTGCCTGGCGCGGCGCCAAGTGGGAAAGGGTGGTGTCGAGGCTGAAGGCAGCAGGAAAGCCCGCAGCCCCCAGGTCTGTGGGGCTATGCAAGCGGTTCCCAAAGAGCTTTAGAACAAGGCATAGTTTTCCCTGCTGGCTCTTTGGGCATGGGACCCATCTCCAGCCGTTGGCCATTTTTGTGCCTGGCGCGGCACCAAGTGGGAAAGGGTCGTTTTGAGGCTGAAGGCAGCAGGAAAGCCCGCAGCCCCCAGGTCTGTGGGGCTACGCAAGTTGTTCCCAAAGAGCTTTAGAACAAGGCATAGTTTTCCCTGCTGGCTCTTTGGGCATGGGACCCATCTCCAGCCATATGCCCATTTTTGTGCCTGGCCCGGCGCCCAGATGGAAAGAGTGGTTTTGAGGCTAAAGGCAGCAGGAAAGCCCGCAGCCCCCAGGTCTGTGGGACAACGCAAGAAGTTCCCAAAGAGCTTTAGAACAAGGCATAGTTTTCCCTGCTGGCTCTTTGGGCGGGGGACCCATCTCCAGCCATATGCCCATTTTTGTGCTTAGCACGGCGCCAAGTGGGAAAGGGTGGCTTTGAGGCTGAAGGCAGCAGGAAAGCCCGCAGCCCCCAGGTCTGTGGGGCTACGAATCTGTTCCCAAAGAGCTTTAGAACAAGGCATAGTTTTCCCTGCTGGCTCTTTGGGCATGGGACACATCTCCAGCCGTATGGCCATTTTTGTGCCTGGCGCGGCGCCAAGTGCGAAAGGGTGGTGTCGAGGCTGAAGGCAGCAGCAAAGCCTGCAGCCCCCATGTCTCTGGGGCTACGCAAGCGGTTCCCAAAGAGCTTTAGAACAAGGCATAGTTTTCCCTGCTGGCTCTTTGGGCGGGGGACCCATCTCCAGCCGTATGGCCATTTTTGTGCCTGGCGCGGCGCCAAGTGGGAAAGGGTGGTGTCGAGGCTGAAGGCAGCAGGAAAGCCCGCAGCCCCCAGGTCTGTGGGACAACGCAAGAAGTTCCCAAAGAGCTTTAGAACAAGGCATAGTTTTCCCTGCTGGCTCTTTGGGCGGGGGACCCATCTCCAGCCATATGCCCATTTTTGTGCTTAGCACGGCGCCAAGTGGGAAAGGGTGGCTTTGAGGCTGAAGGCAGCAGGAAAGCCCGCAGCCCCCAGGTCTGTGGGGCTACGAATCTGTTCCCAAAGAGCTTTAGAACAAGGCATAGTTTTCCCTGCTGGCTCCTTGGGCGGGGGACCCATCTCCAGCCATATGGCCATTTTTATGCCTGGCGCGGCGCCAAGTGGGAAAGGGTGGTGTCGAGGCTGAAGGCAGCAGGAAGGCCCGCAGCCCCCAGGTCTGTGGGGCTACGCAAGCGGTTCCCAAAGAGCTTTAGAACAAGGCATAGTTTTCCCTGCTGGCTCTTTGGACGGGAGACCCATCTCCAGCCGAATGGCCATTATTGTGCTTGGCGCGGCGCCCAGAGGGAAATTGTGGTGTCGAGGCTGAAGGCAGCAGCAAGGCCCGCAGCCCCCAGGTCTGTGGGGCTACGCAAGTTGTTCCCAAAGAGCTTTAGAACAAGGCATAGTTTTCCCTGCTGGCTCTTTGGGCGGGAACCCTTCTCCTTCCATATGGCCATTTTTGTGCCTGGCGCGGCACCAAGTGGGAAAGGGTGGTTTTGAGGCTGAAGGCAGCAGGAAAGCCCGCAGCCCCCAGGTCTGTGGGGCTACGCAAGCAGTTCCCAAAGAGCTTTAGAACAAAGCATAGTTTTCCCTGCTGGCTCTTTGGGCGGGGGACCCATCTCCAGCCGTATGGCCATTTTTGTGCCTGGCGCGGCACCAAGTGGGAAAGGGTGGTGTCGAGGCTGAAGGCAGCAGGAAGGCCCGTAGCTCCCAGGTCTGTGGGGCTACGCAAGCGGTTCCCAAAGAGCTTTAGAACAAGGCATAGTTTTCCCTGACGGCTCTTTGCGCAGGGGATCCATCTCCAGCCGTATGGCCATTTCTGTGCCTGGCGCGGCGCCAAGTGCGAAAGGGTGGTGTCGAGGCTGAAGGCAGCAGCAAAGCCTGCAGCACCCAGGTCTCTAGGGCTACGCAAGCGGTTCCCAAAGAGCTTTAGAACAAGGCATAATTTTCCCTACTGGCTCTTTGGGCGGGGGACCCATCTCCACCCATATGGCCATTTTTGTGCCTGGCGCGGCGCCAAGTGGGAAAGGGTGGTGTCGAGGCTGAAGGCAGCAGGAAAGCCCGCAGCCCCCAGTTCTGTGGGGCTACGCAAGTGCTTCCAAAAGACCTTTAGAACAAGGCATAGTTTTCCCTGATGGCTCCTTGGGCGGGGGACCCATCTCCAGCCATATGGCCATTTTTATGCCTGGCGCGGCGCCAAGTGGGAAAGGGTGGTGTGGAGGCTGAAGGCAGCAGGAAAGCCCGCAGCCCCCAGGTCTCTGGGGCTACGCAAGTGGTTCCCAAAGAGCTTTAGAACAAGGCATAGTTTTCCCTGCTGGCTCCTTGGGCAGGGGACCCATCTCCAGCCATAGGCCATTATTGTGCTTGGCGCGGCGCCCAGAGGGAAAGGGTGGTGTCGAGGCTGAAGGCAGCAGGAAAGCCTGCAGCACCCAGGTCTGTGGGGCTACGCAAGCGGTTCCCAAAGAGCTTTAGAACAAGGCATAGTTTTCACTGCTGGCTCTTTGGGCATGGGACCCATCTCCAGCCGTATGGCCATTATTGTGCCTGGCGCTGCACCAAGTGGGAAAGGGTGGTTTTGAAGTTGAAGGCAGCAGGAAAGCCCGCAGCCCCCAGGTCTGTGGGGCTACGCAAGCAGTTCCCAAAGAGCTTTAGAACAAGGCATAGTTTTCCCTCCTGGCTCTTTGGGCATGGGACCCATCTCTAGCCATATGCCATTTTTGTGCCTGGCCCGGCGCCCAGATGGAAAGAGTGGTTTTGAGGCTAAAGGCAGCAGGAAAGCCCGCAGCCCCCAGGTCTGTGGGACAACGCAAGAAGTTCCCAAAGAGCTTTAGAACAAGGCATAGTTTTCCCTGCTGGCTCTTTGGGCGGGGGACCCATCTCCAGCCATTGGCCATTTTTGTGCCTGGCGCGGCACCAAGTGGGAAAGGGTCGTTTTGAGGCTGAAGGCAGCAGGAAGGCCCGCAGCCCCCAGGTCTGTGGGGCTACGCAAGTTGTTCCCAAAGAGCTTTAGAACAAGGCATAGTTTTCCCTGCTGGCTCTTTGGGCATGGGACACATCTCCAGCCGTATGGCCATTTTTGTGCCTGGCGCGGCGCCAAGTGCGAAAGGGTGGTGTCGAGGCTGAAGGCAGCAGCAAAGCCTGCAGCCCCCATGTCTCTGGGGCTACGCAAGCGGTTCCCAAAGAGCTTTAGAACAAGGCATAGTTTTCCCTGCTGGCTCTTTGGGCGGGGGACCCATCTCCAGCCGTATGGCCATTTTTGTGCCTGGCGCGGCACCAAGTGGGAAAGGGTGGTTTTGATGTTGAAGGCAGCAGGAAAGCCCGCAGCCCCCAGGTCTGTGGGGCTACGCAAGCGGTTCCCAAAGAGCTTTAGAACAAGGCATAGTTTTCCCTGCTGGCTCTTTGGGCATGGGACCCATCTCCAGCCATATGGCCATTTTTGTGCCTGGCGCGGCACCAAATGGGAAAGCTTAGTTTTGAGGCTGAGAGCAGCAGGAAAGCCCGCAGGCCCCAGGTCTGTGGAGCTACGCAAGTGGTTCCCAAAGACCTTTAGAACAAGGCATAGTTTTCCCTGCTGGCTCCTTCGGCGGGGGACCCATCTCCAGCCATAGGCCATTTTTGTGCCTGGCGCGGCGCCAAGTGGGAAAGGGTGGTGTCGAGGCTGAAGGCAGCAGGAAAGCCCGCAGCCCCCAGGTCTGTGGGGCTATGCAAGCGGTTCCCAAAGAGCTTTAGAACAAGGCATAGTTTTCCCTGCTGGCTCTTTGGGCATGGGACCCATCTCCAGCCGTTGGCCATTTTTGTGCCTGGCGCGGCACCAAGTGGGAAAGGGTCGTTTTGAGGCTGAAGGCAGCAGGAAAGCCCGCAGCCCCCAGGTCTGTGGGGCTACGCAAGTTGTTCCCAAAGAGCTTTAGAACAAGGCATAGTTTTCCCTGCTGGCTCTTTGGGCATGGGACCCATCTCCAGCCATATGCCCATTTTTGTGCCTGGCCCGGCGCCCAGATGGAAAGAGTGGTTTTGAGGCTAAAGGCAGCAGGAAAGCCCGCAGCCCCCAGGTCTGTGGGACAACGCAAGAAGTTCCCAAAGAGCTTTAGAACAAGGCATAGTTTTCCCTGCTGGCTCTTTGGGCGGGGGACCCATCTCCAGCCATATGCCCATTTTTGTGCTTAGCACGGCGCCAAGTGGGAAAGGGTGGCTTTGAGGCTGAAGGCAGCAGGAAAGCCCGCAGCCCCCAGGTCTGTGGGGCTACGAATCTGTTCCCAAAGAGCTTTAGAACAAGGCATAGTTTTCCCTGCTGGCTCTTTGGGCATGGGACACATCTCCAGCCGTATGGCCATTTTTGTGCCTGGCGCGGCGCCAAGTGCGAAAGGGTGGTGTCGAGGCTGAAGGCAGCAGCAAAGCCTGCAGCCCCCATGTCTCTGGGGCTACGCAAGCGGTTCCCAAAGAGCTTTAGAACAAGGCATAGTTTTCCCTGCTGGCTCTTTGGGCGGGGGACCCATCTCCAGCCGTATGGCCATTTTTGTGCCTGGCGCGGCGCCAAGTGGGAAAGGGTGGTGTCGAGGCTGAAGGCAGCAGGAAAGCCCGCAGCCCCCAGGTCTGTGGGGCTATGCAAGCGGTTCCCAAAGAGCTTTAGAACAAGGCATAGTTTTCCCTGCTGGCTCTTTGGGCATGGGACCCATCTCCAGCCGTATGGTCATTTTTGTGCCTGGCGCGGCACCAAGTGGGAAAGGGTCGTTTTGAGGCTGAAGGCAGCAGGAAAGCCCGCAGCCCCCAGGTCTGTGGGGCTACGCAAGTTGTTCCCAAAGAGCTTTAGAACAAGGCATAGTTTTCCCTGCTGGCTCTTTGGGCATGGGACCCATCTCCAGCCATATGCCCATTTTTGTGCCTGGCCCGGCGCCCAGATGGAAAGAGTGGTTTTGAGGCTAAAGGCAGCAGGAAAGCCCGCAGCCCCCAGGTCTGTGGGACAACGCAAGAAGTTCCCAAAGAGCTTTAGAACAAGGCATAGTTTTCCCTGCTGGCTCTTTGGGCGGGGGACCCATCTCCAGCCATATGGCCATTTTTGTGCTTAGCACGGCGCCAAGTGGGAAAGGGTGGCTTTGAGGCTGAAGGCAGCAGGAAAGCCCGCAGCCCCCAGGTCTGTGGGGCTACGAATCTGTTCCCAAAGAGCTTTAGAACAAGGCATAGTTTTCCCTGCTGGCTCCTTGGGCGGGGGACCCATCTCCAGCCATATGGCCATTTTTATGCCTGGCGCGGCGCCAAGTGGGAAAGGGTGGTGTCGAGGCTGAAGGCAGCAGGAAAGCCCGCAGCCCCCAGGTCTGTGGGGCTACGCAAGTGGTTCCCAAAGAGCTTTAGAACAAGGCATAGTTTTCCCTGCTGGCTCTTTGGGCATGGGACCCATCTCCAGCCATTGGCCATTTTTGTGCCTGGCGCGGCACCAAGTGGGAAAGGGTCGTTTTGAGGCTGAAGGCAGCAGGAAAGCCCGCAGCCCCCAGGTCTGTGGGGCTACGCAAGCAGTTCCCAAAGAGCTTTAGAACAAAGCATAGTTTTCCCTGCTGGCTCTTTGGGCGGGGGACCCATCTCCAGCCGTATGGCCATTTTTGTGCCTGGCGCGGCACCAAGTGGGAAAGGGTGATGTCGAGGCTGAAGGCAGCAGGAAGGCCCGTAGCTCCCAGGTCTGTGGGGCTACGCAAGCGGTTCCCAAAGAGCTTTAGAACAAGGCATAGTTTTCCCTGCTGGCTCTTTGGGCATGGGACCCATCTCCAGCCGTATGGCCATTTCTGTGCCTGGCGCGGCGCCGAGTGCGAAAGGGTGGTGTCGAGGCTGAAAGCAGCAGCAAAGCCTGCAGCCCCCAGGTCTGTAGGGCTACGCAAGCGGTTCCCAAAGAGCTTTAGAACAAGGCATAATTTTCCCTGATGGCTCCTTGGGCGGGGGACCCATCTCCAGCCATATGGCCATTTTTGTGCCTGGCACGGCGCCAAGTGGGAAAGGGTGGTGTTGAGGCTGAAGGCAGCAGGAAAGCCCGCAGCCCCCAGGTCTGTGGGGCTACGCAAGCGGTTCCCAAAGACCTTTAGAACAAGGCATAGTTTTCCCTGCTGGCTCCTTGGGCAAGGGACCAATCTCCAGCCATAGGCCATTTTTGTGCCTGGCGTGGCGCCAAGTGGGAAAGGGTGGTGTCGAGGCTGAAGGCAGCAGGAAGGCCCGCAGCCCCCAGGTCTGTGGGGCTACGCAAGCAGTTCCCAAAGAGCTTTAGAACAAGGCATAGTTTTCCCTGCTGGCTCTTTGCGCAGGGGATCCATCTCCAGCCGTATGGCCATTTCTGTGCCTGGCGCGGCGCCAAGTGCGAAAGGGTGGTGTCGAGGCTGAAGGCAGCAGGAAAGCCCACAGCCCCTAGGTCTGTGGGGCTACGCAAGTGCTTCCAAAAGACCTTTAGAACAAGGCATAGTTTTCCATGATGGCTCTTTGGGCATGGGACCCATCTCCAGCCGTATGGCCATTATTGTGCCTGGCGCTGCACCAAGTGGGAAAGGGTGGTTTTGAAGTTGAAGGCAGCAGGAAAGCCCGCAGCCCCCAGGTCTGTGGGGCTACGCAAGCAGTTCCCAAAGAGCTTTAGAACAAGGAATAGTTTTCCCTCCTGGCTCTTTGGGCATGGGACCCATCTCTAGCCATATGCCATTTTTGTGCCTGGCCCGGCGCCCAGATGGAAAGAGTGGTTTTGAGGCTAAAGGCAGCAGGAAAGCCCGCAGCCCCCAGGTCTGTGGGACAACGCAAGAAGTTCCCAAAGAGCTTTAGAACAAGGCATAGTTTTCCCTGCTGGCTCTTTGGGCGGGGGACCCATCTCCAGCCATATGCCCATTTTTATGCCTGGCGCGGCGCCAAGTGGGAAAGGGTGGTGTCGAGTCTGAAGGAAGCAGGAAAGCCCACAGCCCCTAGGTCTGTGGGGCTACGCAAGCGGTTCCCAAAGACCTTTAGAACAAGGCATAGTTTTCCCTGCTGGCTCTTTGGGCGGGGGACCCATCTCCAGCCATATGCCCATTTTTGTGCCTGGCACGGCGCCAAGTGGGAAAGCTTATTTTTGAGGCTGAGGGCAGCAGGAAAGCCCGCAGGCCCCAGGTCTGTGCGGCTACGCAAGTGGTTCCCAAAGACCTTTAGAACAAGGCATAGTTTTCCCTGCTGGCTCCTTGGGCAGGGGACCCATCTCCAGCCGTATGGCCATTTTTGTGCCTGGCGCGGCGCCAAGTGGCAAAGGGTGGTGTCGAGGCTGAAGGCAGCAGGAAAGCCCGCAGCCCCCAGGTCGGTGGGGCTACGCAAGTTGTTCCGAAAGAGCTTTAGAACAAGGCATAGTTTTCCCTGCTGGCTCTTTGGGCATGGGACACATCTCCAGCCGTATGGCCATTTTTGTGCCTGGCGCGGCGCCAAGTGCGAAAGGGTGGTGTCGAGGCTGAAGGCAGCAGCAAAGCCTGCAGCCCTCAGGTCTGTGGGGCTACGCAAGTGGTTCCCAAAGAGCTTTAGAACAAGGCATAATTTTCCCTGCTGGCTCTTTGGGCGGGGGACCCATCTCCAGCCGTATGGCCATTTTTGTGCCTGGCGCGGCACCAAGTGGGAAAGGGTGGTTTTGATGTTGAAGGCAGCAGGAAAGCCCGCAGCCCCCAGGTCTGTGGGGCTACGCAAGCGGTTCCCAAAGAGCTTTAGAACAAGGCATAGTTTTCCCTGCTGGCTCTTTGGGCATGGGACCCATCTCCAGCCATATGCCCATTTTTGTGCCTGGCCCGGCGCCCAGATGGAAAGAGTGGTTTTGAGGCTAAAGGCAGCAGGAAAGCCCGCAGCCCCCAGGTCTGTGGGACAACGCAAGAAGTTCCCAAAGAGCTTTAGAACAAGGCATAGTTTTCCCTGCTGGCTCTTTGGGCGGGGGACCCATCTCCAGCCATATGCCCATTTTTATGCCTGGCGCGGCGCCAAGTGGGAAAGGGTGGTGTCGAGTCTGAAGGAAGCAGGAAAGCCCACAGCCCCTAGGTCTGTGCGGCTACGCAAGCGGTTCCCAAAGACCTTTAGAACAAGGCATAGTTTTCCCTGCTGGCTCTTTGGGCGGGGGACCCATCTCCAGCCATATGCCCATTTTTGTGCCTGGCACGGCGCCAAGTGGGAAAGCTTATTTTTGAGGCTGAGGGCAGCAGGAAAGCCCGCAGGCCCCAGGTCTGTGCGGCTACGCAAGTGGTTCCCAAAGAGCTTTAGAACAAGGCATAGTTTTCCCTGCTGGCTCCTTGGGCAGGGGACCCATCTCCAGCCGTATGGCCATTATTGTGCCTGGCGCGGCGCCAAGTGGGAAAGGGTGGTGTCGAGGCTGAAGGCAGCAGGAAGGCCCGCAGCCCCCAGGTCTGTGGGGCTACGCAAGCGGTTCCCAAAGAGCTTTAGAACAAGGCATAGTTTTCCCTGCTGGCTCTTTGGGCATGGGACCCATCTCCAGCCATTGGCCATTTTTGTGCCTGGCGCGGCACCAAGTGGGAAAGGGTCGTTTTGAGGCTGAAGGCAGCAGGAAAGCCCGCAGCCCCCAGGTCGGTGGGGCTACGCAAGTTGTTCCGAAAGAGCTTTAGAACAAGGCATAGTTTTCCCTGCTGGCTCTTTGGGCATGGGACACATCTCCAGCCGTATGGCCATTTTTGTGCCTGGCGCGGCGCCAAGTGCGAAAGGGTGGTGTCGAGGCTGAAGGCAGCAGCAAAGCCTGCAGCCCTCAGGTCTGTGGGGCTACGCAAGCGGTTCCCAAAGAGCTTTATAACAAGGCATAATTTTCCCTGCTGGCTCTTTGGGCGGGGGACCCATCTCCAGCCGTATGGCCATTTTTGTGCCTGGCGCGGCACCAAGTGGGAAAGGGTGGTTTTGATGTTGAAGGCAGCAGGAAAGCCCGCAGCCCCCAGGTCTGTGGGGCTACGCAAGCGGTTCCCAAAGAGCTTTAGAACAAGGCATAGTTTTCCCTGCTGGCTCTTTGGGCATGGGACCCATCTCCAGCCATATGCCCATTTTTGTGCCTGGCCCGGCGCCCAGATGGAAAGAGTGGTTTTGAGGCTAAAGGCAGCAGGAAAGCCCGCAGCCCCCAGGTCTGTGGGACAACGCAAGAAGTTCCCAAAGAGCTTTAGAACAAGGCATAGTTTTCCCTGCTGGCTCTTTGGGCGGGGGACCCATCTCCAGCCATATGCCCATTTTTGTGCTTAGCACGGCGCCAAGTGGGAAAGGGTGGCTTTGAGGCTGAAGGCAGCAGGAAAGCCCGCAGCCCCCAGGTCTGTGGGGCTACGAATCTGTTCCCAAAGAGCTTTAGAACAAGGCATAGTTTTCCCTGCTGGCTCCTTGGGCGGGGGAACCATCTCCAGCCATATGGCCATTTTTATGCCTGGCGCGGCGCCAAGTGGGAAAGGGTGGTGTCGAGGCTGAAGGCAGCAGGAAAGCCCGCAGCCCCCAGGTCTGTGGGGCTACGCAAGTGGTTCCCAAAGAGCTTTAGAACAAGGCATAGTTTTCCCTGCTGGCTCTTTGGGCATGGGACCCATCTCCAGCCATTGGCCATTTTTGTGCCTGGCGCGGCACCAAGTGGGAAAGGGTGGTTTTGAGGCTGAAGGCAGCAGGAAAGCCCGCAGCCCCCAGGTCTGTGGGGCTACGCAAGTTGTTCCCAAAGAGCTTTAGAACAAGGCATAGTTTTCCCTGCTGGCTCTTTGGGCATGGGACACATCTCCAGCCGTATGGCCATTTTTGTGCCTGGTGCGGCGCCAAGTGCGAAAGGGTGGTGTCGAGGCTGAAGGCAGCAGGAAAGCCTGCAGCCCCCATGTCTCTGGGGCTACGCAAGCGGTTCCCAAAGAGCTTTAGAACAAGGCATAGTTTTCCCTGCTGGCTCTTTGGGCGGGGGACCCATCTCCAGCCGTATGGCCATTTTTGTGCCTGGCGCGGCACCAAGTGGGAAAGGGTGGTTTTGATGTTGAAGGCAGCAGGAAAGCCCGCAGCCCCCAGGTCTGTGGGGCTACGCAAGCAGTTCCCAAAGAGCTTTAGAACAAGGAATAGTTTTCCCTCCTGGCTCTTTGGGCATGGGACCCATCTCTAGCCATATGCCATTTTTGTGCCTGGCCCGGCGCCCAGATGGAAAGAGTGGTTTTGAGGCTAAAGGCAGCAGGAAAGCCCGCAGCCCCCAGGTCTGTGGGACAACGCAAGAAGTTCCCAAAGAGCTTTAGAACAAGGCATAGTTTTCCCTGCTGGCTCTTTGGGCGGGGGACCCATCTCCAGCCATATGCCCATTTTTATGCCTGGCGCGGCGCCAAGTGGGAAAGGGTGGTGTCGAGTCTGAAGGAAGCAGGAAAGCCCACAGCCCCTAGGTCTGTGGGGCTACGCAAGCGGTTCCCAAAGACCTTTAGAACAAGGCATAGTTTTCCCTGCTGGCTCTTTGGGCGGGGGACCCATCTCCAGCCATATGCCCATTTTTGTGCCTGGCACGGCGCCAAGTGGGAAAGCTTATTTTTGAGGCTGAGGGCAGCAGGAAAGCCCGCAGGCCCCAGGTCTGTGCGGCTACGCAAGTGGTTCCCAAAGACCTTTAGAACAAGGCATAGTTTTCCCTGCTGGCTCCTTGGGCAGGGGACCCATCTCCAGCCGTATGGCCATTTTTGTGCCTGGCGCGGCGCCAAGTGGGAAAGGGTGGTGTCGAGGCTGAAGGCAGCAGGAAAGCCCGCAGCCCCTAGGTCTGTGGGGCTACGCAAGCGGTTCCCAAAGAGCTTTAGAACAAGGCATAGTTTTCCCTGATGGCTCTTTGGGCATGGGACCCATCTCCAGCCATTGGCCATTTTTGTGCCTGGCGCGGCACCAAGTGGGAAAGGGTCGTTTTGAGGCTGAAGGCAGCAGGAAAGCCCGCAGCCCCCAGGTCGGTGGGGCTACGCAAGTTGTTCCCAAAGAGCTTTAGAACAAGGCATAGTTTTCCCTGCCGGCTCTTTGGGCATGGGACA